>NC_092506.1:129815914-130111563 GCF_047511675.1 Marmota flaviventris
GTTGGTAAATACACTGAACTTTAGAGTGTAATCTGGCTGTCAATAAAACACCCTGATATTTTTTCCCAAAATAAGTCATGATTTAAAAAGTATTGTGGGCTTGTTCTCATGGAGGTAACAGTGTTCTGAAAGCAAAAACAAAAACATTCAAATGTTTCTTGACCAGATACCTGACTAATACTCTTTCATAGCAAACAGCATTATATAATTCATAAAAAATAATAAGAGACCATATTCAAAGTTTTGGAAACACATTCTACATTTTTCTAGAGTAGGAGTAAAAACATATCATCTACTTTCTGTATATAAATGAAGCTGAAGAATTGTTACATGTTGGCATTTATGATTATTGTACCTTTTATAATAGATGAGGTTCACATAGGTATTCAGTGTGAAAGAATATTTGCTAAGTCTCACAAGAATATTTGCTAAGTAACTTTACTGGAATTGAGGTTCAACTTAACCTTATCTCAAAGCCAAAACTCACCTCCTCTAGGTTACATGAGTTATCAATATTTTAATATTCTCTTGGATGTTAGATAGTGACACTTGTTGGAGACCAGCTCCAACAGGGGATCTCAGGAGATGAACGGATGGTGAGGAGTCGGCGAAAGAGGGGTGGAAAAACAACACAGACATCAAAGTGAAGGTGTTGATCCCAATCTTTACTTGTGAAGTTGATCATATATATTTTTCATTTTGGCAGGCTCACAGTACTTTGTAGTTACAAAAGAGGAATCATTGTTCAAATAAACAAAATATTACGTAGCTACAATTAGAATAGAAGAATGTATCTTGGCTTATCCATAAGCAAGCATTTGTACTTTCAGTTCGTGTTTTGCTTTGAGCTGCTTCTGCTTAGTTAACTTTTAATAATAGTTAGAAATGTCTCAAACTATGGGCCTATACCCTGACTATTCTTTCTTGACTTACTGACTGGAACCGGTGCCATGGTTACGGCAAGTGGTTGACTTGTTATTGATTTTAATCAAACAAGAGTAAGAGCACAAACCATTGTGCACAGGAACAAGAACAAGTTGCCCAGTGTTAAGCACTAATCTGTCTTCTTAAGATTAATTTTTTCTTCTCTAGATATTAATTTAATTTTTCAAAAACTTCCTTGACAGGAATACAGGGAGTTTTTCATTAGACATTAACAATTTATGCTCTATAGCTGAATCATTGCATTTAGAGCAAACAGATCTATTCTTTAGAAGTAGTTGCATTAATTGGGAAAGTCATGTTTTTTTTCCTTCATACTTAATGGTCATATGAGAAATCGCAACTATACTTATTAAAGGAATACAAAAACAAATCATCCCATTCCCAGAAACATACTGTGCTCCTCCAGAGGATGGACACCTTGCACCATCCACCTCAGTAGGGCCTTGCCATTGCCTGAGTCAGGGGAGGGGTGCAGCAGACACTTATTCAAAAGAGGAGAATTTTTGTTTCTTTTGTACCAGAGATCTTACCCAGGGGCATTTTAGCAAAAAGTCACACCTCCAGCCCCATTTTATTTTATTTTTTGTACCAGGGATTGAAGCCAGGGGCACTTAACCCTGGGCCACATCCCCAGCCCTATTTTGTATTATACTTAGAGACAGAGTCTCACTGAGTTGTCTAGGGTCTCACTTTGGCTGAGGGTGACTTTGAATTTACCATCTTCTTGCCTCATTTTCCCATCCTTCTGGGATTATGGTTGTGTGCACCTTGCCCAACACAGTCCTGGCTTAGTTTGTTTGTTTGCTTGCTTTTTTTTTTTTTTAATATTTATTTATTTAGTTAGTTAGTTTTTGGCTGACACAACATCTTTGTTTGTATGTGGTGCTGAGGATCGAACCTGGGCTGCACGCATGCCAGGCGAGCTCACTACTTCCCCCTTTCTTATATAAAATATTTGACCATACCTTATTGGCCATGTTTTTACGGGGTGATAGAGGCTCTGTTCCTCTAGAAGGCCTTAGAATATCTCCTGATCTGAGCGAGCATCTTCACTAGGAGATTTCGTGGTGGCCTTGGCATGTTTTTGGAGGAGACGGTTTTGAGGGGGGAGCATGCCAACCGCCATGCACCAGAGCGTGTCACTCAGAGGTCTTGGGTTTTGGGATCCGTGGATCCATCCTCCTGCAGTCCTTCCTGCACCCTCTGTCATTATGGCCTAACGTCCTCACTCCATGGGTGCGTCCTCCCCCAAGCGGAGGGGCCCATGGAGGAGCGAACCCTTATGGCAAGGGCAGAAGATGGTTGGTCAGAGCTGTTACTTATACTTTTATATAAGAAAGAGAGATCTGTGGGGATGTAAACTTAAGAAATAAGCCTGAAAGAAGGGTAGAACATCCTTTTAAATGTTGGCAGCGCGGTCTTCCATCTCCAAACGGTGATAGTGGACCTGTATGGGCTTAGAGGCCAAAATATTAATCTGTTCTTTAATAAATTGTACCAGCCTGTTTATAATGCAGGGTCCTATGGACACCATTAAAAGCAAACCCAACAAAGGGCCTAATAAGGGAAGAAGGTAGGGTAAAAAATCCATTAAGCCCAGTCCAGAGGGGATTTTCAAATAGTTCCCTTCTTCTCTTTTCTAGATCTTCTTGAAGCTGCTTAATTTTAGTGCGTACTATGCCTGATTTATTGGCATAAAAGCAGCATCTTTCCCCTAAGGCCAAGCAAATACCTCCCTGGTTAGCTGTCAGCAAATCTAAGCCTCGTCTGTTTTGAAGGACCACTTCTGCCAGGGAGTCTATTTGGTCCTGTAAATCTTTAATAGTTCCTGATAGAGTTTGTACATCATCTATAAGTTGTTGAGATAGGCGACGGTAAGAGTGTATAGCCGTGCCTAAGCCAGCTGTACCTGTGCCCACAGCAGCTGTTATTCCAAGGCTGGCAAGGAGTGGTAAGGCCTGTATTGCCCGCCTGTGTCTTTTGACTAAGGTGTCTAGGCTAGGAATGGGTAGAGGTTCATCTCCTGGGACAATAGTTATATCAGGGAGTAATAAGGCAAGAACACAGCCACTGGTCCAATTCGCTGGAAGCCTGGGGAAGGCTGAGTTTCCTCCACACATAAAAACTGTGCCATTGGGGGGACAAAGAGATGGGGTGGGTGAGGAATATTTTTTTACTGTTGAGCAATTTCCAAAGGAAGTAACTCCAACATCAATATCATAGGTATTATTCTGCATCGCGCCTAAAAGACATGATGTAAAAGTGCCTATAGGCTGTACTTTAAAAGGAAATCCAGGTTGGCATGTATTATCACTGTCTATGATAGAATTAATAGCAACTGCCATAGGCATGATTGCCCCTGTTGTCATGCAGAGCCAGCAATCACCAGCAAGGGTGGGGTTGGAATTATTAAGCAAGGAGAAGGTAGTTTCCAAAATATCTAATGTATTGGTATCTAAATCTGGGATCTGGGATTTAGGCAGCATTAAGGGATGATATGTGAGCTCAGGGATTTGGGGTTTCAAAAGTTTGATTATCTGAAGATGCTTGACAGCATCAGTGGGTCCTCCACCATCAGAGACCCCTGTAGGGGCCTTAATGGGCCAGCAGGAGGGTTTACCAACAGTGCCTTGGCATCCAGCTGACTGTAACTTGGTATATATGCCTTCTCCTCCCCGGTCAAAGAGAAGGGGGGTATAATGAATAGTGGTCCCCTCTGCTGCATGAGTTTTAGTTAGGGTGGCTTCAAAAAATTGTTCTCCCTGCTTGTTAACACAAATTGAGGCTGACGCATAACAAGAGACATGCATAGCCTGGGTATGCATACAAGTTGCAGAACAATTTTGGAGAGCTTTACTTGTACTGGGGGGAATAATCTTTGGCTTGTTAGCACATACCCATTCAGGCTGATGAAATCCTCCGAGTTGATGGTCAACCTCAGCACGGAGGTAAGCCACCTTAGTCAAGCAGTCAGCAGTCTGGGTCCAACTAGTGGGAGCCTGAGTCCAAGATCCTCCCCTGCATTCGCAGGGGGGGCCAAAAAGGTACTCCATGATGTTGGAAGGTGGAGGGCTAAGGCCTCCGTATACAAACCTGTTCAGCAGAAGTTCCTTAAGCAGGATCCTCACACAGATTGTTGGCTGCATCTGCAAAAGAGGAAAATTTGTCCTCAGGGGGAGGGCCTCCATCCCTGGGTTGAGGTAAGTCATTAACCTGTTTAACCAGGCGTTCTGGTAACCATCTTGGGGCTGCTTGCTCTTGGTCCAAAACACAAGCTGAGCCTCGTCCCCAGATGAGGACAGGATCTGGGCCTTTCCATTTATTTGTAAGGGGATCGCGCCACATAACAGGTGGGCGAACAGAATTGGACTAGGGATGCCAGTGTCTGTCTGCAGCCGAATGGCCTTCACTGTCTAGGGTAAGAAAATTAAGGGCAAATAATGCATGGTTAAGGCGATCCCAAAATCTCTGTATTTTAGAATATTATCCTTTAAAAAATATGATTAAGGTTATTTCCTGTGTAGGGAGCAGTATATAAATCTTACTGTATTTTTTATGGACAATAGATCTAGTCAGAGAACTTATATAATATCAATGATTTTTTTTTTAAGTTTGTAACCTTTATTGTTTAAAATTAATATAACTTTAATTTGGAGAACCTTAGTCTTAATAAAATGTTGTGTGTTTTTTTTTTGTTTGTTTGTTTTTTTTTATTTTATGATTATCTAACAAACAAAATATGTAAAAATTAGTATCTCAGTGTCTTAGAATCAATTGATTTTAGTCTCTAAGGACAATTGTTAAAATCAGATTTAAGTTAGTAATTCAATATACTTAATGTTTAATCAACAATGTGAATTTATTTACCAAAACTAATCTTTGTCTTAAACAGTAAGAATTATTAGGCAATAAGGATCTTACTTTAAAGAAATAAACTTACATTTTAATAGGTTGTTTATCATGTCAAAATATGGACAAAATCTTAGCTCACATTAGTATAGTTAAACTAGGAAAAATAGCCTGAAATACCCTTAAATTAATTATAGTCAGTTTAGTATATATAAATCTCTTTTTTAATCTTTCTAACTTTTTACATCATTTGTTTAGATAACAATATTAACAAACCCTAAGTAAAACTTAGGAAAATACTTTTATCATTGAAATATGAATATAAAGACCTTGTTTTACCCAAAGATGATTTCTTTCTTTTTAGGATCCATGTGTGCTTTTTCTTTGTTGAAGCATCCTTTTCTTTTAGAAAAAAATTTTTTTTTGTTATACTTGGAACAATTTCTGAAAACCTTAGAATCTATAAACAAATTATTGTACTTTGATAAGAAATATCAATGAAAATATAGTTAAAATCCTTAGATATTTTGTAGACATAATTATAATTATTTATCATCTTATGAGTTTGAACAGTAACTTTGAGAATTAGAAACTACTTGAAGATTGTATTTTCACTTAAAAGCAAATTTATAGTAAACACATTTATCTCAAATATCTGTAACTGAAAAGGCAGAGTATCTGATAAATGTAAATACAAAACATAAATAATGGGTTTTCTGTTGAAGAAAAACAATTAGGCAAATATATATTAACTAATCAATTAGGCATGTGCTAATTATTTTATAGATTAACAAATATAGGTTATCTAAATATCTTAAAAATATATATATTAAGAATAAGAACATAACTTATAATTGTATTAATTTTATGTAACCACGTGGTCTTAAAATATTTGGATCCATTTTAATTTATTTTTAACTAGGAGTGCACTCTTCTATGTGACGTCACTTGATGTAACTGAAATAAAATCCTTGTTGAGTATACATATTTATTTTTTATACTTAGGAATGAGAATAAGGATTTTTTGGTCATCACAGGAACATTGCCGGCTTTGTTCCTGTGGGAGCAAATGCATCCTCATAACCTCCAAAATTAAAAGTAAAATATAAAGAAGAATGTTTGATCTCTCATCAATAGAACATTATTTAGTAACACAACTATAGAGAAAAGTTAGGTTATTTAACTCAGAACTAACTTAAATTTAGGGCTGCAACATAGAAAGCTGTGGAATTAAATTTTGTCTGAAAAAGATATCTTTCATTAGCATTTACAGGTAGGCATTCTTAAAAATACAGGCTCTGAACAGCTCCGGTAGAAATCTGAAACACAGTAGTACAGATTAGTGGCTGGAAGGCGGAACTAGAAGTCCTGTCTGAGTGACTGTGGAAGAACCAATCGGAAGCCCGCGAAAGTGTGGGAGGTGGGACCAGGAAGCCTGCTCTTCTGGCCAGGCACCCCATGGTTACCATGGTGATGCAAACAACATGGAGTCCGCTGCCCATTTTCGGGGCAAAAGTTCCCCAAGTTTTCCTAGCCAATTGCATTTTGATTGATTTTGTCTGCATTTTCCCCCGCCTGGCCAAGATCTTACTGCGGTAGCAGCTTGTTCTGTCTCTGCAACCTGCAGTTGCAGCTTGTGTACCTCCTGCACTTTTTTCTGTGGCACGTGGGTGCTCCAAATGTTTTTTAGCAGCAAATGCTAGCATTACCATCAGATCTTAAGTTAGTCTGTGTTTGGCATTTAGGTCAAGTAATTCAAGGATTAAAAGCACTGTTGGCCGCAGGGGCTAGGACCCCATAGCGAGCAGCAGCGGCTAAAGTCTCTTGTCCCCAGCGGCTGAGTTATAGCCATTCTGATTCATAGGACAATCATGTAGTAAAAAGGTCCATACATACTTTCTGAGTATTGACAAAAACAGTGGAAAATTGAAACTTATTTCTCTCCAGGTAAACATCACATTTTCTCTCCCTTTTTCTCACTCTCCTAGCACAAACTTCTAGAACATAAAGGCCAAAAAATCTCTCTCTTTTTTTTTTTTTAAGCTTTTTTTTTTTTTTAATTAATTAGGTTCTAGTAAGAAAAGGTGGGAACAGGCACCTTTTCTGGGCCAAAGGATTCATAATAATCTTTTAAACAGTCTCCTACTCTAAGCCATCTTTTACCATCGATGGTCCCTTCAAGGGGAAACCATGGACACAATTCTCCTATGTATGAAAAGAATAATTTTAAGTCCTTTTTCTTAACACGTGCCCCCCGTGTCTTGAGGGCCTCCTTGAGGCCTGACAAAAACAACTCATGTGACGAAACTGCTTGTCCCATGGTGGGTCACTCACCTTGCGTCGTCCTCACTCTCCTCCTGGATCTGTCTCTCGGTCGTGTCTGCCGAGGGGATCTCGTGCTCCCGCTTGGCCAAGTCTTCCCGGAGGACGGCGTTCCTTCTCAGTCAAAGGCTCGAGCCCCACGTTGGGCGCCAAATGTCCCGTCCGGCAGGACACATCAACGTGGGCAGCGAACCTAGATGGGGAGGAATGAAGGGACAAGAGACACGAAAGGTGACAGCAAGACAAAAGTTCTGATCAAGCTGCAAACTTTTATTGTTCACACAGGGGTATTTAAATGCTGGGGATGGGGAAGCTCTCTTATTGGTAGTTGCTGGATGTCTGCACAAGGTGAGATAACTGCAGGATGTTTCAGGAAGATAGGTTTCAGGAAGATAGGTGGCCGCAGGATGTCTCAGGTGAGATAAGTAGCTGCAGGATGCCTCCCAGGCAGGATGTATCCCAGGGGGCTGTCAGGCTAATCTTTGAAGGAGAATTTCCTTCTAGTCCCTGACACACTACCACTTGAGCCACATCCCCAGCCCTGTTTGCTTTAGTATGTACTCAGTTGCTGAAGCTGTCCTTGAATGTGAAATCTCCCTGCGTAAATCTCCTGAGTCACTGAAATTACAGAAACACATCACCATACCGGTTCTTTTCAGTTCATATAAAGGCAGAATTGGGATGTCAAACAGAAAGACAGCTGTTAAAATCATCCCATCTTAAATGGTGTCCTATTTCCTAATATTTAAACATTGGACTTGTTTTGATACATAATGAGGAAATATTATTTTAATCAGGAGTCTGTTGATTCTCATTTTATCTATACAATTTGTTACAGTTCAAAACTTGATTTAATTTGAAAATATAATTCTTCCTGTAAAATTTCTGTGCTTTCTCTTAGAACATTGGTTTCAATGCCTGTGCAAAATTATGATGAATTTACAGCTAGAGAGAAGTCTACATAATGAAATATTAATAGTATTAATTTTAATCATATTTTGTTTCATATTTCTAACTTAGTTAGCAATATGAAGAATTGAACTCATAACTCCTCTATCACTGAGTTATACTCCAAGATCGTTTTCTTCTTTGTTTTATGACAGGGCTTTTCTCAGTTGTCAAGGCTAATCTCAAACTTTTGATCCTCAAGCATCAGAATCCTGTATCACTGGTATTGAAGTGCATGACCATGTACATGGCTATTTGGTAACATTCTTAAAGTTGAGTATACAAACTCACCTAATGGTGCATTCCTGTAACTCTACTCCCAAGGATGAGGTACTTTTTTTTCTTTTTTTAAACTACTCCCAAGGATGAGGTACTTTTTTCTTTCTTTTTTTAAATTCATCCATGGTGACTAAGATGCAGATAATTGCTTTGAGAGAGCATACAACACAAGCCTTAAGTCATAGAATGAAGTATCTATTTCTAGTGAATGAAAAAAAAATATCAGATATATAATACTGAGTTGCATAATCACATTTTGTTTGTTAACAGCAGCAGAATGATGAGTCTGTAACAGATTTAGTTGCATATGTATTCTAGATGATTAAAATAATATTAGTATGGCTTCAGTACATATGCTTTCTGAAGTTGCAGCTACAAAGCAACTGACCAATGATCATTTGCATGAATGATAAGCTTGTCTGGGTACCATCTGGAGGTGGCTTTTAGTAGGTCTTGGTTGTTAAAATTTATTTCTACAGTAGTCTTATAATACTCTAGATGCTGAAAAACTTCTTAACCTTTAACATTGCTTGGCTTAAATTTATGCACTGCTCTTAGGAAGGAAACCCAAAAGCCTTTTTAATGACAGATGTACTATGGAAAATTGTCCCCACAAAGTTCAGATGCTGTGTAATATCAACTCCCTGAAATCAAAGAAAGGAAATGACTTACATTCTTGGAAAGTGAAGCCACTAGTAGCTTTCTCTGAAAAACTACACCCTGTGGCAACTTGGAGTATTTCATACAAAAACTACATTTAAATAGATGCTTATGAAACCAATAAACAAATATCACTGGGTCCTTGAGGATAAGGGAAGGAATCACACATGGAAAATACAGCAAGAAATGATTTTCCTCTACATTTAGAAGTGCTAGATCCCAGACTTGAAGTCAAAATCAACCTGAGAATTATAAGTTTGTCTTCCCTGCTGTGGGTAATGCTCAGCTCCTGAGGAAAATGCTGGCAAAACTGATTCCTTGCTAAAATAAAATAAACACAAAAACTAAAAAAGTAGAAGGGAGTCAATGACCTAATATTTCTTTAGGCACAAAGTACACAAAAATATGGTCCCAAAATTTTGCAAGCTTTCATTTCAACTTTAAAATATACTAGTTTTGATCATTTTCCATCTCTTCATCTTTTAGAAAATGCCCCTCTGTTAGACTCTGCCATCCCGGGACTGGAGGTGTTGTTTTCATTCTTTTGATCTCCCACAGGTGGCCCCAGGTGGCCCTACCTGACAGTGCCTGGCAACCAGCCCAGAGAGTAAACTGGGGGACTTCTTTGCTGTCGTCTGGCTAAGGTCTGCCAACTCCTTCCAAGACCCACATTCTGCAAGCCATGCCCCAACTCAAATGTCCCCTGAGATCCCTTTTGGACCAGGAGCTCCATACTGGTGTCGGTTTCCCCAATGAGGCACTTTCAGGGTCATGGAGCAGATGCTGAACTCTGGTCCTTTCCAAAATCTGGGCAGCCTGGTCTCCAGGGCACACAGCTGGCGGCACCCACAGCCTCAGGAAAGCGGGCTCCAACGCTGGTCCCTTCACAGTGATGGAGAGCGACAAGTAAGAGCCCTAGAACAGAGTGCCAGAGACACCACCAAGCCTTGGAACCTGCAGAGCCCAGCGATCCAGGGACGAGGCCTGGTGCATGGAGCCCAGAGCACAGCCTGCAGTCAATACAGGCCTCCTGCCATCTCCACAGAGGGGACTGGGAGCTCTAGCTTCCCCTGCTGCCAGGCTCTGCTGCCCTCGGGCCTGTCCCCCGTCCCAGAATGGGCGAACTCCGACTCTGGAGGCAACTTGCTCGCCTGGTGCCCACCCTAGACCCAAGTGAACTAAAAGAAGAAGAAAGACCAAGAGGGGGACACTGCCTTCGCAGGACTGGGGACCTCGAGAAACCCTCTATAAACCCGTCCAGTTCGACTGACAGGGGACCCAGCCGCCGCCGCCGCCTGGGGCACGGTTCACAGAGAGGCGCTGGGTTCCTTTTCTTCCCTCTAGAAATTCCTGAGCACCAGGAGTCAGACCCTCCTCAGCTGTGGACTTCCTCCTGCTGGCTCCCCATGCCTGCGTCTTCCTTGAGTCTCTCTTAATGATTATGTGACTTTTTGCACCACTTGGGGAGCAAGACAGAACACTTAGCCTCTTTTTTAAAAATAATTTTTAGTTGTGGATGAACACAATACATTTACTTATTTATCTAATATGATGCTGAGGATCGAAACCAGGACCTCACACATGCTAGGGAAGTGCTCTACCACTGAGCCAGGATCCCAGCCCCACTTAGCTTGTTTTGAAACAGATCAACTCTGTTTGCATAAAAACAAGCAGGCTGGGGTGAGCAGTCATGATGCTGTTATTTATTGATTTATTCACCTTGAAAAGCACAGAGTGTTCAGCAACTATTAAGAATGAACAACTGGATAGTGGCTTTGCAGGTTTTTTAGGAAGGCAGATGAGTGCCCAACGCCTGGGATCCATGTGACTTACCTGGAAACTGGGAAAGCACCAAGGTTGATCTTTCTTTGTGCAAGGCTGCCAATCATGAGGCCACTGCAGATATTTGTGACCAGTCAACTACTGAGCTGAGTGCCCAGGTAGGTTTGACACATTTCTGAGCTGACTCAATTCTTCTGAAATGATTCCTGTTTTCTGCCTCCAGCCAGAAAGTCATCTCAAAATATTGATTAATTTCATAAGGAGGAAAATAAGGTTTTAATGCTGCCATTCAGGTCCAAGTCTTCTCCAGGGCACCTGATAGGCTTGCTATGAGCCTCCATCAAAGTGGTCAGGAATTCACTGACAAATTTCAAAGGGGCTGAAATGTCATTACTGTTTGTATAATTTTGGATTGATTAACAATAGCATAAATGACACAAACATGACAAAAGTTGGAAGGTATGAAGCAAACCTCTCATTGGCAATCTTTTCTTTATTCAGTATTCAACAGTAGAGTCAAGCAGTGGTTTACCTAGCATGGCTTATTTGGGGGACAGAAAATGGCTTAAGTAAGGATCTGGGTTACATAAGCTTCTTTCACCAAATCAATTTTCTTTCAGAAGCTTACAACATTCTTATCATGGACACTCATGCCATCCACATCTCCAAATACAATATGTCAAATCTTTCTTTTCTGAAATCTAGATTCTATTTTTTAATGTTTCATAGTCCTGCCAGTAATTATATTTCCCACCTTGGTCTCCTTTTTCCTCTATTTGCTTTCTATTTAAAAATGAAATAAAATAAACAAAGAAAAATTTAAAAAATTATTCTGCATGTCTATATATCTCACATTTCTTTTTGTTTTGAAAACATAGCACTTGGTGGTACTTTACATTCTCTCTAGATCAGCCTGTTCTCTAATGAATAAACCTTGATTAAACTTCCAACATATTCAATGACAACCTATATTTTGTATGTAAAGGGGTGTTGAGATAAATTCTAGCTGTTGTTTCTTTGTTGAGAGCCACAGCCAGTCAGAATGATGCCTGGCACTTGCCAGAGGGAATGTTTGAAAGGTGACAGGGAATGTTTGAAAGGTTATGCCAGGGAACCATTAAGATGATGATTTGAGTTAAGCTATATCGAATTGCTATGATGCTGGATTGATTGCATTGTAAATTTGACCTTTACTGTCGGGCAATGGGGTGGCTCTTGCTGCCTTGGGCGCTCGCTACTTTGAAGTTCTTGCTCTACTTTGGAGTTCTCCTGGGGATTCCCGGAGAGTGCCCATTGATTGGGGAAGTGCCGGAGGAGGGATTTCCAGTGTGGGGGGTTGCTGGAAGGGCCATGTGAGTGGTGTTGGCCAAAAAGCACGTGTGCAGTGCTGGTGAGAGTTGAAATAAAGTGTTGCTGTTTGAACCTACAAGGCTTTGTGCCCAGACAGACTGTGGCATTTCTTCTTGATGTAAACTGTGAAGTGTATGAAAAATAAGTCCAAGCACATTACTCTAAATCTTTTGTCATTTAAAATGATAGACCTCAGCCAGAGCAAAGGAACATATATAAAAATACTTGCACCAGCCTGGTTTCAGACCCCCCCACACACTAATGGAGCAGCTGACCCCAAAACAATAGGCCCAGGAAATACCCTATTCACATTCTGGTTGTATGTTAATTACTCAGCTAGGATCAGTGCAGGGAAGTAGGCAAATATCAAAGGTGCCAGTTTAGCTCAAGACATTATCAGCATATTTTCTCAACTACTATTGCTGGGAGTATTGTATTGTGGGTGTAATAATGTAGAATAAAGTAAATCACCAATTCCCTGAGTGAGACCTTCCAGAGCCCTGGCCCAACTCTGCTGACCACAGTAATACCTCCACAACTACTAATTGCTCCTAAAAAATTTTGTTTGTGCACTGTTTCAACTTTAACAAATTTTGTTCGAGTTCTGAAGTTTAAAGTTTTAGATGCAAAGGTGACTGGGCATGTGCAAATATCTGTAAACTGCAAACAAATAAATTTGCATTCTTTTTTCTAGGATTTTTATGGACTATGGTTTCCAACAGTCATTCACAAAAGAGGTTAGAAAAAAAATCCCTGTTTATTCCCAAGGAATCTTTACACAACACTTTTACACTGGCTACTTCACATAAACTTGCCTCAGGGATTTAATTCATAAATCAAATGAATTTCCTGCAGCCTGTACAGTGCTGTTGTAATGGCTATTATAATAATGTAAAATTGTCATGAGTGGTGAAACATGCCTGGAATCCTAGAAGTTCAGGAAAATGAGACAGGAGAATTGCTGGGAGCCATTAGCCAAGTAGGTATGACAATTTCCTTGCCAGCGTACCCCATGTTGCTGACATGTTGCAGCGACATTGAATGTAGGTGACCTTGCTCAAGGACCAAGGCAGATTAGGGTGTTTCCGGTTTAAGATAATCCTGTTTAGGGCGTTCCCAGTTTAGGTTCCAGGTTTAAGGTTTAAGATTATTCCTCCTGGGAATAGGGCGTATCCTGCTGCCTGAGTTCCCCTTGAGTTCTCACGGGATTCAGACAATACATTTTGGAGATAGAAGCCCAGTGGAGGTGGATTTGGGCAGAGAACGTGGATTTCCCCAGAACGTGATTGTAGACGGCTGGTGTGAGTTCGGGAATAAAGAGTTGCTGTTTGAATCTACAAGCTGTGTGGTGGCTCGTGATTGTGTGCCCAGCCAGACTGTGGCAGAGAATTGGTAGTTTGAAGACAGCCTCATTCACTTAACAAGGCTCCAAGAAACTTAGTGAGAGCCTGTCTCAAAATATAACATAAAAAAGACAGTGGATGTGTATCAGTGGAAAGCACTCCCGGGTTCAATACTCAGCACCAAACCAAAAATTTAAAAAATAATAATAAATATAAGGATTCAGGGTACAAAAACATGTAAAAAATGTTGGCAACAGCATACATTTAATAAATATATTTTTGATAAAAGTGTTAAGGATCTTTAAAAGCCCAAAATAAAAATGCTACATAATACACTAGTAATAATTTGGGGTACTACTACAAGGTTGTACATGCCTGTACTCTCTGTGGCTTAGAAGGGTGAGACAGGAGGATCTCAAGTTAGAGACCAGACTCAAAAACTTGGCAAAGTCCTAAGCATATCAGTAAACCCTGTCTCAATAATAAATAAATAAATAAAAGTGGTGGAGACTGGGTATGTAGCACATTGGTAAAATGCCCATGGGTTAATCCCTGGGTTCAATCCTCAGTACCACAAATAAGCAAATAAATAAAATAAAAGAGAGAAAGAGATAGATTGAACTTGCATGTAATTTAAATTCAAAATAAATTTTAAAAATATGGGTATATATGTAATGCAATTGAAATCCTTTTGCTGAAGTTATTGCTGCACTTCTATTTTTATTGTATCTTCATTCACAGTATCTAATAAAAGGAAACAAATTAAGTGCCTTTTAGATAAAAGGTATTATCAGAAAATGCCTTCCAGCTGCAGATTATTCAACTAATGCCTTTAGAAACTACACACTTAAAATTAAAACTGGTCCCTAGAAGGCAAGACTCAGATACTGGTGTTTTTTAAGTACTCCAAGATATTTGGTATCTGTGGGCACCTTTTTTCAGACTGTTCTAAAACTCAGAACGAGGTACATATGGGAGGTCAGGATGAAACCACAATATACAGTAAATTCTTCAATGGGTAATCTTAACTCAGACACTCTAATAGAAGAAACAGTTTTGGAGATAAAACTAGATTCTCTGTTTCACTGATTTCTGGGTTATGGATTCAATCCAAACATATATTAGAAAAGACTTAAGGCTACTGGTTAAAATCTATTTATAATAGGTATTGAAAATATACCAAAGGCTGGGTGTGTTGGTGCAGGCCTGTAATCCCAGTTGCTGGAGAGGCTGAGGCAAAACGATCAAAATTCAAAACAGCCTTAGCAAAAGTGAGGTGCTAAATGTTTCAGTGAAACCTCATCTCTAAATGAAGTAAAAAATAACCCTGAGACTGAGTCTCAGTAGTCCAGTGTTCCTAAATTCAATCTCTAGTATTCACCATAAAAAAAAAATATATATATATATATACACCAGGGGGCTGGGGCTGGAGCTCAGTGGTAGTGATAGACCCAACCTGATCTTTTCTTAAAATTGGGCATCTCGCCACAAAACCATGAAAAGATCATTTCAGCTTTACTATAAATTACTGCAAATTCTGAACCTGCTTGAAATGCCTGCCCGTGCCTTGAACTCACCCATGCCTGGCTCTCTGACCAGATAGCAGCCCTCTCTGAAACTTAGTGACACCTCATAAATATTGGCCTTCCCTGGCCAGACAATGACCTTCTCTGAGGCTTTAATGGTCCTCATAAATTCTGATGTTGGGGCCAGCAAAAAAATGTAAACTACCATTAGTGTGATGCTTGTCAGAGTTCTGTTATCTGTAACCCCCCCTTTGTGTAACTTTCTGGGCAATAAAGCTGGGCTTCAGGAAAGCTGGAGTGCTGTCTTGTTCCCGCCGTTTTGGGAGGGAGAGGCAGCCCAGCCGGTCGAAATAATAAGCTTGCTTTAATTTGATTTTAATTGGAGTCGGTGGTCTTTTCTTGTGTCCTGGTCTAACAGTAGCTAACTTGTCTGGCACTTGGCTTAATTCTCAGCACTACATATAAGTAAATAAAATAAAGGTCTATCAACAAGTAAAAATAGTTTTTTTCATAGTGTACCTATTTGTTGACAGCCTGTGACCTAATTTGCTGTGCACTTTAGTTTTTGAGATGGAAGTTGGCCATGCATGGTGGTGCATGCCTGTAATCTCAGCTGCTTCAGAGGCTGAGATAGGAGGATCCTGAATTTGAAGTCAGTCTCAGCAATGGTGAGAAGCTAAGCAACTCAGTGAAACCCTTTCTCTAAGTAAAAATAAAAAAAAAAATAATAAATAAGGGTAGGGATGTGGCTCAGTGGTAGAGCGCCCATGACTTCAATCCCTGATTTTGCCTCCCAAAACATGGGACTGGGGATATAGCTCAGCTGGTAGAGTGCTTGCCTTCTAAGCATGAGGCCCTGGGTTTAATTTCCAGTACAACAAAAAACAAAAAAAAGGAAAGAAAGAGAGAGATTGATCTTTCATGTCGTTTGAATTAAAGTTAGTCC
This sequence comes from Marmota flaviventris, assembly GCF_047511675.1. Classification (NCBI taxonomy): domain Eukaryota; kingdom Metazoa; phylum Chordata; class Mammalia; order Rodentia; family Sciuridae; genus Marmota; species Marmota flaviventris. Next base: position 129,831,865 of record NC_092506.1, read on the forward strand.
CACTTTTATTTTCCTGCCACACCAGAGAAAGGTGCTTACTGAAATGTTTGGAATGTTTCTATGGGTCAGGGCCATTTTAATTAAAAGGTCTTACATATGAAAACAAAATGAATTGAGGACCTTTATTGGGACGCATAAACTACACTACCTCATTTAGAAGAGATTCTTTTTAATGTCACCTAATTTTATTCTGCTTTATTCATATTTAAAAAGCTTGGATTGTTGGTAAAGATGGTGCCTGGAGGGGCTGGGAGTGTGGCTCAAGTGGTAGAGCACTCACCTGGCATGCATGCGGCCCAGGTTCCACCCTCAGCACCACCTACAAACAAGATGTTGTGTCCGCTGAAAACTAAAAATAAATAAATAAATAAATAAAAATAAAAGAATTCTTTCTCTCTCTCTCTCTCTCTCTCTCTCTCTCTCTCTCTCTCTCTCTCTCTCTCTCTCTTTCTCTCTCTTAAAAAAAAGATGGTGCCTGGAGCATTTCTCTTCCAGGAGCTCAGGTCCATGACACTGAATAGTGTGAACTTTTAATGGCACAATGGCACACCTCCATATCTCCAAAGTGGCGTGAACTCTCAGCCAATAAAGAAGTAAGAGCCCACTCCCCCCTGCTCCTCCTCATCCCAGTTGAGCTCATAAATATCAGCACCCTCTCCCTCTCCCTCTCCCCATCCCCCACCCCACTTTCCCCCCTTCCCTCTCTCTTCTTCCCCCTTCCCCCTTCTCTTCTGTGACAGGCCTCTCCAGTCCTGCTTGTTGAGTTTATGGAGCTTTTCTGCCATTCCTATGTAAGGGTAAAAGAAATTGAAGTTAAAGCATAAAAGTTAAAGGGTAAAAGACCGGGTGTTGTAAAGTTTCTAAGCTGCAAGGTCTGAGTTAAAATGTAAAGGATTAGGTATTGTTAGTTTTGTATGCTACCTGCAAAACCTGAAATTTCTGTAGCTGTTGAGACAATGCTTGGAACTGCCCAGTAAATATTTCCCCTGACTATTGGTTGTTTAATAAGGGCTCTGTGTGGTCGCACGTAGGCATTGCAGGGCCTGGACCAATCAGTTTAAATGTAACCCCCTCCTTAGGAAAGACCTATCACTCCAGCCTGACCTGTTCCCGCCAATGAATGAACCAATCATGTTTAGGAGTTGTTATTTAATTTTCCCGCGCCTCATGATGATTTGTTCTGATGTATACAAGGCCCTCCGCCCTCCCCAAAAAGTGTACTTAAGCAGTGCTCAGCCCCTGCTCGGGGCTCTGGGCTGCTTTCCCTTCTTGAGTGGGCACGGAACCCCAGCATGCTGGTTCAATAAATCCCCCCTTCTGCCAATTGCATGAGTGGTCACTTGGTGGTCTCTTTCTCCGACATTTCACGGGACCCTTACACCTACACAGATGATAAATCAAATCTTTTGAAAATGCTCTCTAGTTCTTGAAGAAAAATGAAATGAAATATGGGAAAATAGTCATTGATAATGTTGAAAGTGGAGTTTTGAGATGAAACAAAATTTCTCACTTTGCCAATTGCATCTAGGTGCTTGTCTCACAACTTTGAAGAATAAAATCTATTTATTTAAGCAAGTCGAAATAGAACTCCCACCATGTGGGTTGGGGAATGATACCAGATAAACTCATTTTTGTGTGCCATCTTAAAAGTTTACAGATGTTTTTCAGCAGACATGGAAAAAAATATTTAAAATAGGTTTTAGAAAAGGCATCCTGACCACCATATGGGTTCATTTTCATCTTTTCCATGACTCATCTTTCCTCTTGCAACTTCACCATGGGACAAAGGACTTTGTTGAAGGTATTCCCAAAAGTAGGCATTAAGGTTTTTTTACATTTGAAATAGGCCTTAATGGTGCTCATTAACATATCTCCCAGTTTGCCTCCAGCTGTGTTAGAATGAGGTTCATTATCCTGATTACACTGTAATTTTACTATCCCTTCTATTTTATACTAATTCACTATGAAAAAAGAACCCTAGATTTGAATATGTGAACAGAGAGCTAGAAAACTAGAGGTTTATTCTCAGACCTAGGAAGAGTTAAGCTTAAGTTCTGGAATTTATATTGTTGTTTTGAATTTGTGATACTGCTTCCCCTACATTAAAAAAGCTCTTGAGTCATGAGGAGCATTGAGTTAAAATCCAGCATCAGCAACTTAATGAGGCCCTAAGAAACTCAAAGGGACCCTGTCTCCATATAAAAATATTTTAAAAGGGCTGGGGATGTGATTCAGTGGCTGAACACCCCTGGGTTGAATTATTCCTGGTACCAAAAACAAAACAAAACACACACACACACACACACACACACACACACACACATTAAAAAAAAAAAAAAAAAAAAAAAAAAAAAAAAAACCTCCATAACAAGCTCTAAAAGTACAATCTCTCTTGTGCATGGAAACAACAAATGAAGTTTGGGTTCTCTTCAGATAATTATTCCAGTCTTCACCACACAATGTGGGAACATGCTGGACTCATGGCACATGGATGCCCACAAAGGGCTTTAGAGACAAGCTGAAAACACCATACAATTATGGAACAAAATGTCCAGGTTTTTAACTGCGGATCTAAGCTTCACTAGACTAGTAAGGGGGGGGGGGGGGGCGTGGAGGTTGATCTGCCACAGAGACCCACTGAGGAGTCCTGTGAAGATGGCCTCAGGCCTGAGCCTACACAACTCTATTTTAAAAATTCTAGTTTCAAACCTGCAGTCTCACCAGGCACACACACACAGAGCACTCCAGTATGGCCTCAAACAAGTTATTTCCCCTCAACCTGATAAATAGTGTGAAGCCCCTGGCAGGCTCTCCTAGCCTGATAAGAGAGAAAGGCATAAATATCAGGGTGGAGACCACCAGACAAGATGTTTCTGACCCCAGGGTAAATGATAATGATAAACCTGGTGTTAGCTGAAGAAGATTGCAAGGGGGGTCAAAAAGCCCAAAATTTTATGTAAATAATAGAGCTAATGAACAGGGATTCAGCCAGCCAAAACAAGGATGCACTTTAGCTGGAAACCCTGATGAGGACCTGACATCCCATTAGTTGTCTTCATTTTCTGATCCTCTGCATAATACTCACCACTCTCCAACTCTATGCCCTTGTCTGGACCCTGGTGAGAGTTGCAACTTCTCCCTATCATCCTCTCCTCAACCAGTCATCTGCTCCACACCAGGAAAGACTTGCCTTGGTTTTTGTCCTGATCACCCTGGTCTGAGTGACTGTGCATATGCTGGACATAAAGCCTAAGGCTTGAGACTTTTGAACTTAGCATGCAGAGGGAATGTCAGTAATTAGCCTGTCATTATTATGTGTGCTTTGCAGTGCTTAGAATTAATTTAAAATTGTTAGCTCTGAATGGATTATATCTATTGCAGTACCTAGCATTAAGAATTGTTGTTTTCTTGATTAAGAACCTATAGAGTGAAATTATGTTGAGTAATTGAATGAATAAAGCATTGAAATTATTTTTTAAGTCCATCAGTTCTGCTTAACAGGTAAAATGGGGTAAACTTGGATACCTGGGCTGGCCATGCCAGTTGTTCACTGGAGCCATTGGCTGCTGTTGTTTCATTTTATGCATCATCCGTTGACTGGACTTGAAGGCCTTTATCCTTCTTCTTCTCCCCAGACTCAATCATCACAATGGAAAAGGTTGATGGGTATTTTCAAAATACAGAGATCTTACTCTACTGGATATACTTTGGATTCCTATACTTCTTGATTATCTTGCAATTTCTCATTCTGGTAGTCTCTCCTACACTTGCATCAGTTTTTGCTCTCAGATCTATAGAAACCATTCATCCCATGACCACAGCAGCTGCACATGACTCATTTGACTACTTCTCCAAATCATCTATGCCATTGCTGCCACTTTTTTCTTTGGCCAGGGGCTGGAGCCTGGGCTTCTGCAATTCATTGATAGTTCAACTTCCAAGGTTCATGTTTGCACACAGTGCAGTCAGAATCCTTATTTCTGTTTACAAGGAACTAATCCCATTATGTCACAGCTTTCCACAGGAGTTCACTGTAATTGGACTGAGGCAACAAAGTGTTGTATGCTTCTTCGTGTCCATAGGTGCCACTACTCCCCTAAAAATCTCCATTAATCTATCAGGACTGAGATATCTCTCACCTGCAAATATCCTAAAGACTATGCGAGTTGCTGTGTGGGTGTTGAGACCCAGGATGTAAAATTTTGGTCTCTAGCAATTGAGAGATATGAGGAAGAGTTGGCAGTGTAGTCATGCTTATGCAGAGGTAACAATAGCTCCCAGGTAGCCCAGAGCATTCAGCCCTCAGAATCCTGCATCATTCCATAGGTCTTTTCATATATAGGCCAGAAAATGAAGGTGTGTGATCAATATTTTACATAGTGAACACATGCTCAGAAGAAAATGTTTATGACAATGAATGTATACACTTAATCAAGGTATTCATTACTTAAATAAATGATAATAATATTATTAATAATAATCATCATAATAATAACAGTAACCTGTTGGAAGCATCAACAACAGAGTAGCTCTAGCCATGTTTGGCCTTTCCAATGATCCACCCTTATAGGTTTCATCATCAAAAAATCTACACACCTGAAGTCTTCTGCAAAGATCTATTAGCAAGGAGGTAAGAGCTCTGCATCCACAGGCCTCAAAAAAATATGCTGTATTGTGATATGACTAGAACACAATCCCCCTGTCTAGGATTACTAAAAGCCATCTCCAGATGGTATCTAAACAAGCTCATCATTCTTGCAACTTCTCATTGATCAACTGCTGTGTGGCTGCATCTAAAGATATCATATGTATTGAAGTCATACTGGTATTATTATATGGCAGAAACCCATTCCTGTGCTGCTGATAACAAACCAAATGCTATGTGATTTTGCAACACAACTTTTTGTATTTGATATTTTTCTTTATTAACTAGAGTTATAGCCTACTTTAAAAGATTTAAGGTTTGGTTGTGTACTCTGTATCTTATTCACCAAGGTTACATAAAAATAAAGAAAATAACTCATCCTCATGAGTTTAAAATTTTATTTATCATACAGTCTTCTCTTTAGCTATAAGCACACCATAATTTTCCATAGGCTGTATGGTTTGAACCTAGTATCCTAATAATGCCAGAAGAAAAACCAGAAGTTCAAACATATTGAGTAACATTTTCAAATTAAATCAAGTTTAGGCAGTAAATAATTGTCTGGATAAGATGGAGATCAACAGACTGTTGACTATAATAGATAATGTTACCTTCAGTATACATTGAAATATGGGTTTCAATATTTAAACCTTAGGAATTAAGCCAGAATTAATAAAGGGGTGATTATAACAGCTGCTTCTCTTCTTATCATTTCAATTTTGCCTATTCATAAACCAGTAAACAAGAGCCAATATTGTAACGCATGTCTGTAATTTCAGTGACTCAAGAGGCTGAGGAAGAAGGATTTTAAGTTCAAGGCTAGACTCAGCAACTCAGTGGGGACTTAAGCATCTTAGTGAGAACTTGGCTTATCTTTAAAAACAGATGGGTTGGAGATGTGATTTGTGATAAAGTGTTCTGAGTCCAGTCCTTGGTACAAAAAAAAAAAAAAAAAAAAAAATCTGCTTTTTTGTGCCACTATCTAACTTCTAAGACAATAATGAAAGATTGATAATTCATGTAGTCTAGAGGATGTGAGTTGTGGCTTTGGGGTCACAGAGAATTGATCCTGAATTCCAGTAAAGTTGCTTAATATTCAGGAGACCTTTCAAATATTCTTTCACACTGAACAGCTATGTAAACCTCATCCATTACAAAAAGCAGAATGATACCGAGTGTCAACATATTAGCAATTCTTTAGCCCTATCTGTACACATAAAGTTGGCTATGTGTTTTTACTCCTCTTGTAGCCAAAGTGCAGAGTATATTTCCCAAATTTTGGATCTGAGCTCTTATTTTTTGTGTGTGACTTATGTAAATCTGTGACTATGAAAGTTTATTAGTCAGGAAACATTTTGAATACTTTGTTTTTATTTTCATAACACTGTCACCTCCATCAGAATGAGCCCACCTTAATTTATTTGATTCTGAGAAGAAGGGTGCTTTTTTTGGCAACCATATCTCCCTCTGAAGTTCAGTAACCTTACCAACTATCACCTAATGCAGTAAAAAGATCCCATATGAACCCAGCCTTAATTGATGATAAGCCCACACTTGAGACAATAATTTTTATATGGTTTCTTCTTATTCAGTGATAGGTATCTAATTCACTAAACATGGGCCGAATGCCAGGATTCAATCACATGTGGAACAGAAGTTATGTGAAAAACATTGTGCCTTATAGGTACTGGTTAAATTTTTATTAATTTAAATTTAAACTTGACAGTCTTTATTGAATTATATGAAAATATGTGTATACTTCTATGCCTTTAATGTTTGATGATATTCTCAGAGTACCCCATACTAAAGAAGAAAATTGAAATAACAACCCTGCATTAGGCTAAAGACAAAACTGCAAAATAATTTTTTTAAATGGTTAGACTCTAGTTTCTGGGTTACTGATGATCTGATTACCTAGAGTCTTCTCTCCAGTGATATCAACCTCTTTTGGTTAAAGTATGATATCTAAAATGAAAATGGATCTGTGCCCAGAATCCTGTGAGAAACAGTTTCCACTTTTGTACACTTCTAAATTGTAGATGGCTTCTCTCTCAAAGTGCAGAGTCTCTCCTGTTCTTTGGCCCTGAGAGAATGTTGTTTGATATGTTTATTCCATAACCTATGACACAGAACTGAGTTGTCCATTTTTTTTTCACCTTGCTGAGGTCAGGGCATTTATAGATCTCAAACATGCAATATAGCTGTGGTGACCATAGATATCCCTGAGAGGTCAAGAGTGAATTTTAGGATGAAGCTTTAAAAATACATGTAATTATTTGTCAATTTATATTTTCAAAAATAATAATATTTTGGATATAGTGGTTTAAGTTATTAAATTGATTTAAGCTGTCCTTAATTTTTATTATGAATACTAGAAATTTTTAAATTATACTAATGCATTATATTGTTTTTCCCTCTGGGAAAATATTAATGCCTTAGGACATTGCTTAGAAGTTTAAAATAAAATTTGCTTTCTCATAAGACCAGACAGCACAAAAGTTAAATGAAATTTTAAAGTAATTTTGATAAAATTTTTATTCATGAAAGTATATATTTTGGGTGTGTGGGAGATATTGCCTCTTGGTTTTATTTTCCCCATTGGGTTTGTCCCCACTGAAATTAAGTTTTCATCACATGAGAAGAACATCACATAATCTTTTACTGTTCCCCCTCTCACTAAGGTGTGGCTGTAGAGTTTAAGAGTGGTGAGGATAATACAAATGATGAGAAGTGATGAGATGTCATTCCAAGTCCTCATCAGCCTCCCCAGCTCAAGTGCATTTTTTATTGAGCTGGCTGAACATCTGTTCATTTGCTCTACTTTTTATACTAAATTTTGCAGCTTTTTTACCCTTTTTTTCAATCCTTGTTAGTTACCACCAGATTTTTCCATGACATCATTTACTCTGGGGCCAGAAACATCTGGTCTGGTGGTCTGCACCTTGGTCTTCTCACCCTTCCCTCTTATTAGGTGAGGACAACCTGCCAGAGGCCTCACTCTGTTTATCAAGGTGAAGGGAAGTGATTTGTTTATGTCTGAGGGCAATACTGCAGGGCTTCTTTAGGCATGCCTGGTGAGACTGCATGTTTCAAACTGAAGTTTTTAATATGGAGTTCTTTTAGGCCAGGCCTAAAGCCTTCCTCACAATAGTGTAGTTAATTTGTCCAAAATTAAGGTGGTTTTTTTTTTTTTTTTGTTGTTGTTGTTGTTTGTTTGTTTCTTTAATGTATTTGTCCCCAATTGAATTTTTTTCTTCTTTCTTCACATTTTTTGGACCAGGTATTTAACTCAGGGACACTGAGATACATCCCCAGTCCCTTTTTTTGTATTTATTTAGAGAGAGGGTCTCACTTAGTTGCTTAGTGCCTTGCTCTTTCTGATGGTAGCTTTGAACTCATGATACCCATGTATAATTCTTCTGTGCCACAGGGGTTATGGCCTGTGCCACCAAGTTTGCTTTCAACTGAGTTTTTAAATATGTAAAACAACTTTATTAAAGTGACATTTAGAAGCATTCCTAATATTCAAGCAAACTCCTTTGTCCTGGTGTGGCAGGAAATAAAAGTGGAACTGGACTTTAATTTAAATAACAAGAAAGTTCAATTGCAAGGGCTTAATTAGAACACAGATAATTAGAAGGTTACAGGCCATAGCACTGTTGTACTTTTTTAAAATAGTTTTTTCTTAGTTGTGGATGAACAAAATATTATTATTATTATTATTATTATTATTATTATTATTATTATTATTATTATTATTATGGGTCCAGTATCAAGCAGACTGCCTCATGCATACTAGCCAAGAATTCTACTACTGAGCAACAACCTTAAATCCTTACCTGGTATTTTTTTTAAATATTTATTTATATTTAATTTATTTATATGGGGCGCTGGGAATTAAGCTCAGGGCCTCATATATCCTAGGCAAGCACTGTACCACTGAGCCACACCTTCAGCTCTTTCCTGGTGCTTTTTAAATACCTGTTTTACAGAAATTTTAATTAGTAGCTTTAACCCTTTTCCAATATTTGTTTGGATTAAATCAATAACCTATAAATCGGTGAAGTAAAGTCTAGTTTTATCTCAAACTCGGATTTTACTTCCTGTTTTTTCTCCAGACCAGACACCTTATCACAGTGTCTGAATTAAGATTCCACCTTGAGGAATTTACTGTATGTCCACATTTCAAACTCCAAAATTTACCTATTCCTTAGTTTTGGAAAAGTCTTACAGAATTTGTCCAGAGGTAGCAAAATTTCTTGAATTTTTTTCAATTTTTTTCAGAAGAATCCATATCTGAGTCTTGCCTTTTAGGGAGCAGTTTGAATTATAAGTATGCAGACTTTAAGGCAAGTAGATGGATGATCTGCAGCTTGAAGAAACCTTTTCATCAATACCTTGCATCTAAAAGGCACTTCATTTGATTCCTTTTATTAGATACTGTGAATAAACCTACAATAAAAATGGAAGTGAAGTAATATCTTTAACAAAAGTGTTCCAATTTCTTTAGATATTTATCCAGAATTATAATTACTGGGTTATAGGGCATTTTTTAAACCAAGAATTGTTATTGTTATTTATTTGTACTTATTTAGGGACTTTACCACTGTGTTACATCCCTATTTTTTTAATAAGACAGGCTATCACTGAGTCACTTAAGCCATTGCCAAGTTTCTGAGGCTGTTTTTAAGTTCCCCCTGTTTCATCCTCTCAAGCCACTGAGAGTACAGACATTCACAATGATTCCCTGCTTCAAAAAATTATTATTAGTGGATTATATGGCATTTTTATTTTGAGCTCTTAAGAACCATGATAGGGGCTGGGAATGTGGCTCAAGCCGTAGTGCACTTGCCTGGTATTCGTGTGGCACTGGGTTTTATCCTCAGCACCACGTACAAATAAAGATGTTGTGTCTGCCAAAAACTAAACTCACTCTCTCTCTCTCTCTCTCTCTCTCTCTCTCTCTCTCTCTCTCTCTCTCTCTCTCTCTCTCCCCCCCTCACTTTCTTTTTAAGAAAAAAGAACCATGAAATTTTTTTCAAAAGTATCTTTATTAACTTTATATTGTAACCAAAATTTTTATCTATGCATATACACCTATACTCTGGAGTCCCTACTATCTTTCAGATATTTGTTTAGTTTGGTGTGGTTTGGTGCTAGGAATTGAACTCCGTGGGTGCTTACCACTGAGTTATGTTTCCAGTCCTTTTTTTTTTTTTTTTGAGACAGGTGATATATCACTAATCTCTCAATAAGTTGCTTATAGCCTTTCTATGTTGTTAAGGCTGTCTTTCATATCACAATCCTCCTGACTTGCCTCTCCAGCCTCTAGTATATTGGCCACCACACCTAGCTCTTTCAGATTATTATAATAACCTTTTCAACAACACTGCCCAGGCTACAGAAAATCTCTTTGACTGATGCATTTTATCCCTGAGGAAAGTTTATATGAAGTAGCCAATGTAGGACTATTCTGTAAAGATTTGTTGGAATAAACAGGGATCATTGTTTTTTAAGCTCCTTTCTGAACAGCTGTTTGGTATCATAGTTCATAAAAGTGCTGGGAAAAGAATGTAAATTCATTTGTTTGAAATCTACAGAGATTTACATAAGCTCAATCACCTTTTGTTCTAGAGTTTGGGACTTCAGGACATAGTAAGGTAAATAAAATATGTTAAAGTTGAGATATTCAGTACACACATCGACACACACATCCACACATACACACACAAAAAAAAAACTTTCTAGGAGCAATTGGTACTTCTTGCATTATTACTAGTGTATCAGGGACATAGTAACATAAACAAAATATGTTAAATGTGAAACATTCAATACACACATACACACACCCACAAAAAAAAACAAAAAAAAATTTTTCTAGGAGGAATTGGTAGTTCTGGCCTTATTACTAGTGTATCAGGGTTGGGGCAGGATTCAGGAAGTGCTAAAATCTCACTCAAGATAAGAGTAGTTTACTGGATTCCTCCCTATTTCACCTATAATACAAGCTAAAATGAACTTCATCTGTCAGCAACAGCAATTGGGAAAATATGCTGGCAGATGTTGTTTTGAGATAAATTGACAGCTTTGATATTTGGGTATTTTTGTGTCTTGGTCACAGCTGATGAAGCACTTGTGAAAAATTTTATGGCACCTACATATCACCATTTTTTTGTATCATTTCTTTCATATTTCCTTTTTTTTTTTTTTTTTTGTGGTGCTAGAGATTGAACCCAGGGCCTTGTGCATACAAAGCAAGCACTCTAAAAACTGAGCTACATCCTCAGCCCCTCTCTCACATTTCTGTTCACTAGAGGTGATGATGGTAATTGGGAATTTTGTCCCAAATATTGTACATTTCTTAAGACCGGACTAATATCCAGTGTATCTAAATCTCTCTACTCATTCATGATTTTACCAAAGAGATACTCACCATAGTTTTTTACGTAAATTTATCTATTGATGGAGGGAGAGTGTCTCATTTAATATTCTGCTTTATTTTCAACATCATTCGCTGTTAATATTTGCTTTTTATAGTGTTGCTAAGTTTGGAACTGACTATCTTGCACATTCTGCACACACACTCTAACAGTGAACTTTGCCTCTATGTCCCAATTCTAACTTTAGGTTGGATAGATTCATTCATTCACTTCTAATGTTATTTTTCATATGGTTGGTTTTACATATGCCTTTCTATTTCTTTTAACAATACTATTGATCTACATATGATTTCAGATTTGATTTATATTATAATATATTGGTCTGTATTATTGCAATATAGTTTCATAATATACATTAAATGTGTCTCATAACAATAACTATATTATTTGTTTTTTTATTAAAGGTTTTGGGGTATTTTACATACATTTTATTTCTAAGACAATTTTTTTGGTCCCTTCTTTTCTTTTATTTGGTACTTTGATATTAAACTCAGGGGAATTGAGCCACATCCCCAAACATATTTTGTATGACATTTAGACACGGTATCTCACTGAGTTACTTAGGGCCTCACTTTTTCTGATGCTGGCTTTGAGCTCACAATACACCTCTCAAGGTACTGGGATTACAATTGTGCACCAACAGGTCCAGCTCTCTTCTTGTATTTAAAGAAAAACATGCTAAAATTTTGATAGGAATATATTATATATTAAATTGAGTTAAAATAGTTGTCTTTATAATGATTAGTTTTATTTACACACCTGCTATTTTATGTGCTTTTGTAAATTTTTATTTAGTTTGTGATAAGTTCCACATATTTTCCTTGAAATCCATTATACATGTGATGTATTTAATAGATGTAACTTCAGTATAATACTTATGTGGTATTTTGTACTCTAAATAAACCAAAAATCTTTCTGGGCTCCAGAAACCATTTTTTTCTCAAACTTTATTATTTTTATTTTTCTTAATCACCTCATCTTTCCTCCTAGGCCTCAGATTTCTACTGTATTGACAAGTATAGCTCTAGTCTTATGCTATCACATACTTGTACGCTGTCATCGTACACACATACAATAATTTCTACAGGTCTAAGCTGCTTGGTGAGGAGTATTTCATATATATATATATATATATATATATATATATATATATATATATATATACAGTTTTCATGATGAAATAACAGCAATTTCTACTCCATCAATTGTCAATTTTATGTATTATGTTCTTTTCTTTATTCTGTTTTTATAGAATTACTTTTTCCAAATTATTGAGATTAATGAATTTTAAACAATTGAGTATAACAGTGCAGTCTGTAAATTTTCTTTTTTAACCTAAGACAAAATACATCCCAATTTTAATAGGCTTATTGTTATGTAAATGACATTTAAAACCTGCATATATAACACCCTTACCTGACCTTACTCTGGACTATTGATATCTGGGTGGAGGGGATCTCAAAGTAATCCATGAAAAAGCAGAACAGGGATGGATCAGGATGTGACATTGGTGGACAGAATATGTAGTAGTGAGTATTCATGAATAAGTATTGGTGGAATAGGTACAGGTAGAGAAAAAAGTGCTGTGAAGAAAAGAGGGAAAGAATGACCAGCTCAAGAGTTCAGATTTAAAAAGTCTAATGGTGGATCAATGGTAGTATGAGGGTAAAGGGTAGTTTCTTTGGAGGCAGAAATAAGGTAGAAGTGAAAGAAGAAGATAACTTTGGCACAGTCCCAAAGAGAAAGAGTTAAATGAACACTACCCTCTCTCTCTCTCTCTCTCTCTCTCTCTCTCTCTCTCTCTCTCACACACACACACACACACACACACTCTCTCTCTCTCTCTCTCTCTCTCTCTATATATATATATATATATATATATATATATATATATATATAATGCATACTTCTATAACATTAGATTAAAGTCAGCCAGCCTCAGCAACTTAGTGAGGCTCTAAGAAAATCAGGGAATCCCTTTTTCTTTGTAGAATATTTTATTAAAGGCTGAGAGTGTTTCTTAGTAAAAAAGCATATCTAATTTCAATGAGAGAGAGAGAGAGTGAGAGAGAGTGTGAGAGAGATCTTGCAAAAATTAAAAAAAGTAATCAGTGACACTGTTAGTGTCAAGGATGTAAATGATTTAAAAGTAATAGTGAGCTAGTTGGAAAACTCATCTAGATTATTAACTACTTCTTGGGAAGTTAGTCTACTCTCCAAAATATAAAAGTGAGAGAGAAATCCTTTATTAAAGTGTATATAAGAAAAAAGAGGAGTTTTGACACAGCTTTTAGTTGACCCAGACTGGGTCAACTTTAGCAGGTGATTAGGATTCGGCAAAGATGATAAATCCTTGAGTTTTTTGGAATATTGTGATTTTATCTAGTCTTCATAAATGAAGATTGAGGTCTAATATAAATCAGGCTTGGCAAAGGAAAAACATTTCAATGAATAGTAAATGTATGAGTAAACACATAAAACAATATTTAACCAAAAGTCAACATTCAGAATATTTATGCAATTATGTAATCACCAGTCATTGAAAAACAATGACAACTAAAGAAAAAGTGAATTAATAAAAAACAAACAAATAATGTAATTAATGAATTAATTAATGAATGCCTAATAAGTGCAAAGATGTGATGTGACTCGAATTGTCAAAGTCAGCTTGTAGCCATGAAAAAGTGTAAAGGTACATAGAAATGGTGTTTTACTACTTACTGAGACATACCCTATGAACTATAAATTCCACTCCTAGGTTGGAAGAGTTGAACACAGAACCCATTCACCTGGCTCTCTCACTTGGGAACTGTGCAAAAAATTACCTTTTTCTTTCCCTCAAATTTTATTGCTGCTTCCAAGAACACTACCCTCTATATTCACGCTATCACTGTAGAATTGTAGTATGTGAACCCCTCTACTGTTCAAGTTTTTCTTCTTTTTTTTCATTGCTCTTTTTCTCCCTACCCCCATATCATCCACCAATACTTATTTTGTATAGCAAAATCTACATACTCAGCAATCTCCAATCTTATCTTTCTATATCCATTTCCTACCTTGTGCATGGCCACTTTGAGATCCCCTCCATGAAAACATCAATAGTCCAAAGTGATCAGAATGGGGGTAAATATTGCAGAATATTAAAGGTCAGTTAAACAACAAGAAAGCTATAAAAGTGTGCTTCATTTAAAGGTGAAAATAAAAAGAAAATCTTTAGACTTCACTAGTTAAAATAAAAGATCAAAAATTTATGAGTCTCAATAATTTGAATTATACTTGTGAGTCATTTTTTGGGGGGAAGGGATATAAGAACATTGCTAAAGAATTTAAAGTTCAAACTGTTTTTTTTATGAGACAAAGAATAGAAAAATTAAAAATATATATATATTAAAGTAATTGTGATATCATTTTCATAAAAATATATATACATATTTATTCACAAATTGCTTTAACCTTATAAACAGTTATAAGTGTCAATACATTTCTCTCTGGGCTAGGTCCTATTATTAGAAGAAAACTTTGCCTTAAAAGAACCCCATACAGAGGCGTTTAATGTAATTAACAGGCTAATAATAATAATCATAATAATAATAATAATAAGAAGAAGAAGAAGAAGAAGAAGAAGAAGAAGAAGAAGAAGAAGAAGAAGAAGAAGTGAGGTGAAGAGCATTTCAGGTTGTGAAGCATACCTGTAATATAAGTTACTTGAAAAGACATCACAGGAGAAATTTATATTGTCTGAAGACATATATGTATATATTATTTATAAAAAGTGTTTATGAGTTCTGTAGTGAGGGTACACAAGTCCAATACACAGTCTTTTTTTTCTTGAATACTTTTTGTTGTAGATGGACACAGTATCATTAGTAGTTTGTTTCTTGGCTTTTTTTTTAATATTTATTTTTAGTTTTTGGCGGACACAACTTCTTTGTTTGTATGTGGTGCTGAGGATCGAACCTGGGCCGCCCGCATGCCAGGCGAGTGTGCTACCGCTTGAGCCACATCCCCCTCTTGGGTGGCTTTTTAATGCGGTGCTTCATATTCAACCCAGTACCTTATGCATGCTAGGGAAGTTCTCTACCACTGATCCATAACCCTAGTCCCCAAAGTCCTTTACTTAATCTTTTTTTTTTTTGCGGGGGGAGAGGGGAGTGTGTGCGTGTAGTGCAGGGATTGAATCCATGGCCTTATATCAGCAAAACAAGCACTCTACTGACTAAGCTAAATTCTCAGCCCTGATCTTTAGTTGGTTAACAATGACAATGGAGCAGCCTGTCATTTAGACTTTGATTCTGTGCCCACTTGGCTCAGGTTGGAGACAGTGCCTGAAGCCTTGACCAATCAGTCACGTAGGTGAGAACTGTCCAATCCGCTAGCAGCTAGTGATGAGGGGGAGGGCTTCCAAAATCTTCTGTTCCCTTGGTGTCTGGAACCGGCCATTTTTTCAATCTTTTTGTAGGCTTCTGTCCTGGATCCGGAGCCCAGGTGTCTGTTCTATGCAGAATCTGAAAACAAACCACAGGGAGAACACTGAGAACCTTGAGAGCCAGGAAATGGTAAGTGTGCCTTGTTATATTGAGACTGCTTAGGAAGGTGGCTTAAAGCTGACAGGATTGGCAATGGTGGAAACTGGCAGTCATGGCTAGGGACTCCTCCTGGTCTTTCCAGAGTCTTGTGGCCAGAGGGTCTCTGTGGTATCTTAGCCTTCACCTCCCTCTGACTAGTCTAGTGAGGCTTAGATCAGCAGTTGAAAACCTGGGCATTTTGTTCCATAATTGTATGGTGTTTTCAGCTTCTTTCTAAAACCCTTTGTGGGATTCCATGTGCCATGAGTCCAGCATGTCTCCAGATTGCATGGTGAAGACTGAGATAATTATCAAGAGAGAACTCCAAATCCATTTATTGTATTCATGCATGAGAGAAGCTGTTAATTTTAGGGCTTGTTACTCATGAGGGTTTGTTTGTTTGTTTGTTTATTATTATTATTGTGTGTGTGTTTTTTTTTTTTTTTTTGTACCAGAAATTCAACCCAGAGGTGTTCATCCACAGATTCACATTCCCACCCCTTTTTTAATATTTTTATTTAGAGACAGGGTCCCTTTCAATTTCTTAGGGCCTCACAAATTTGATGATGCTGGCTTTTAACTCATTCTCTTCATGAGTCCTGAGATTTTTAAATGTAGCAGAAGCAGTATCTCAAATCCAAAACAAAAATCTGAAATCCAGAACTTCAGTTTAGCTCTCTATAGGTCTCAGAATAAACCCCTAGTTTTCTAGCTCTCTGTTCACATATGCAAATCTAGGGTTCTCTTTTCACACAAAATAAGTATAAAATAGAATAGATAGTATAATGACCATGTAATGTGGATAATGGGCCTCACTCAAACACACCTGGTGGCTAACTGAAAGATGTTAATGAGCACCATTAAGGCCTATTTCAAATGTAAAAGGCCTTGAAGCCTTCAACAAAGTCCTTTGTCCCAGGGGTGATTCCTGATTGAATTTGAAGATAAAAGGATGGGTCACAGAAAGAATGAAAGTGAACCCATATGGCAGTCAGGATGCCTTTTCCAAAGCCTATTCTAAATGCATTATGCTCCATGTTCTGCCCAAAACTATCTGTAAACTTCTAAGATGGTACACAAAAATGAGTTTGTTTGTTTTTTTCCTGGTATCATTCCTCATACCACATGGTGGGCGTTCTATTTCTTCTTGCTTAAATAGATTTTTTTCTTCAAAATTTATGAGACAAGCACCCAGATTCAATTGGCAAACTGAGAAATTTTGGTTCATCTCAAAACTCAACTTTCAGCATTATTGATCATTATTTTCCCATGTTTATTTCAAAGGTATGCATCATTTATAATGTTTTTATTCAAGAACTGGAGGGCATTTTTAAAAGATTTTAAATTATCATTCTGAGATTTTCTCATGAGAAGAAAGCAGAATAAAATTAGGTGACAGTAAAAAGAATGAATCTCTCCTAAATTTGGTTTATGTGTCCCAATTAAGGATTTTTAAAAACTGTAATGGGTCATCAATTGAGGGTTTATGTATTTATTAATTTGTTTGTTTGTTTATTTATTTATGGTCAGACAATCTGGGGTTGTGGCTCAGTGATAAAGCACCCACCTAGCACGTGCAAGGTTCTGTGTTCGATCTCAGCACCACATAAAAATAAGTAAACAAAAAATAAATAAATAACCCACAGAAACATTCCAAACATTTCAGGAAACTCTTTTATTCTGGTGTGGCAGGAAAAAATAAAAGTGGGACTAACTTGAATTTAAATTACATGCAATTTCAATCTCTCTCTCTCTCTCTCTGTACTGGGGATTGACCCCAGGGCCTCATGCTTAGAAGGCAAGCACTCTACAAGCTGAGCTATTTACTCAGCCCAATTTTTGGGGGGTGGGAGCCCAGGGATTGAAATCAGGGGTACTCTATCACTGAGCCACATCCCTACCCCTATTTTGTATTTTATTTAGAGACAGGGTTTCACTGAGTTGCTTAGTGCCTCACCATTGATGAGACTGGTTTTGAATTCATGATCCTTATGTCTCAGTCTTGTAAACAGCTGATATTACAGGAATGCACCACCATGCCTGGCCAACTTCAATCTTTTTTTTTTTTTTTTTTTTTTTTTTTTGAGAGAGAGAGACAGGGGGGGAGAGAGAGAATTTTTTTTAATATTTATTTATTTTTTTTATTTTTCAGCAGACACAACATCTTTGTTTGTATGTGGTGCTGAGGATTGAACCCGGGCCGCACGCATGCCATGCAAGCACGCCACCACTTGAGCCACATCCCCAGCCCCAACCAACATCAATATTAAGGGCTAAAGTACACACAAATTAGATCAAAGTCCATGTCAATATCTTGATACTATATATATAAAGTTGTTGATAGACCTTCTATTTTATTTACTTATATGTGGAGCTGAGAATTGATTCCAGTGCCTCACATGTGCCAGACAAGTGAGCTCCACTAAGCCCCAGCCCCAGCCCTCTGGTACATTTTTTATGGGGGATATTGGAGATTGAACTCAGGAACACTTGACTACTAAGACAAATCCCCAGGATTTTTTTTTTTTTTTTTTTTTTTTTTTTTTTTTTTTTAGAGACAGGATCTCACTGAATTTCTTAGCACCTCGCTTCTGCTAAGGCTGGCTTTGAACTTTTGATAATTCTTCCTCAGCCTCTTCAGCAACTGGTATTACAGGCTTGCACCAACACACCCAGCCCCTGATACATTTATAATACCTGTTTTATGTAGATTTTTACCAGTAGCCTTAACTTTTTTTCTAATATATATTTGATTTGAATCCATAACCCAGAAATCAGTGAAACAGAATCTATTTTTTTATCTCCAACACTGCTTTTGGTTATGTCAGTGTTTGAGTTAAGATTCTCCATTAAATAATTTATTATGTCTTGTGTTCTCATTCTGACCTCCCATAGGACCTAGTTCTGAGTTTTAGAATATCTGAAACAAGGTTCCCAGAGATTCCAAATTTTTTGGAGTATTTATAAAACACCACTCTCTGAGTCTTGCCTTCTAGGGACCAGTTTGAATTTTAAGTGTGTAGCTTCTGAAGGGATGGACTAATTGGATGCTTTGTAGCGGGAAGACATTTTCTGATATACTTTCTATCTAAAAGATACTTTATTTGTTTTCTTTTTATTAGATACTGGGAATAAAGGTACAATAAAAATAGATGTGTGGCAATATATTTAGCAAAAGGATTCCTAATTTTTTACATATATACCCAGAGTTATTATTACTAGATTGTATGGCATTTTTTTTTTTACTGAAAATTATTTTTTATATATTTTTATTTATTTAAATACTGGAGATTAACTCCAGAGCACTTTACCAGTATGCTACATACCCAGTCTCCAACACTTTTATTTATTTATTTATTTTTGAGAGAGGGTTTTACTGATTTTCTTAGGACCTTGCCAAGTTCTTGAGTCTGGACTTTAACTTGAGAATGAATCCCTAGTTTTCTACCTCTTATTCTCTTAAGCCACTGGGATTACAGGCATGTATGATTTTGCACTGCTACCCCAAATTATTACTAGTGGATTATGTGGCATTTTTATTTTGGGCTTTTAAAGAACCTTAACACTTTTATACAAATATATTTATTAAATTTATATTGTCACCAATATTTTTACATATTTGTGTACCCTGGAATCCCTATTAATTATGAGATATTTGCTTGGTTTTGTATGGTTTGGTGCTGAGTATTGAACCCAGAGGTGCATACCACTGAGATACATCCACATTCTTTTTCATGTTATATTTTGAGACAGGCTCTCATTAAGTTGATTGTAGCCTTGTTATGTTACTGAGGCTGTCTTTGTACTAACAATTTTCCTGTGTCATTTTCCATAGATTCTAGAATTTCAGGCATATGCCACCATACATGACAATTTTAGATTTTTATAATAGCCATTCCAACAGCACTGCATACGCTGAATAAAATCTATTTGTTTAATGCATTAAATCCCTGAGGCAAGTTTATGTGAAGTAGCCCGTGTAGGAGTGTTGTGTAAAGATTAGCAAGGATTGTGGAATGTGATAGACATTTTTATCTAAAGTACATATATGGGGATGGGGATGTGGCTTATGTGGTAGTGCACTCACCTGGCATGCGTGCTGCCGGGGTTCGATCCTCAGCACCACATACAAACAAAAATGTTGTGTCCGATGAACACTAAAAAAGAAAAATATTAAATTTCTCTCTCTCTCTCTCTCTCTCTCTCTCTCTCTCTCTTTAAAAAAGATAAAGTACATATATGAAGACAGGAATTCATATGAACATAGTCTATATACAAACAGAGGTATGAAAAATTGTTCTATATGTGTAATAAGAATTGTGATGCATTCCACTATCTTGTATTTAAAAAATAAAACAAAAACTCTTTATATGTTTTTCTGAGAATCAAACTCAGTGCTTTGCACATTCTAGCAAAGTAGTCTACTTCTCAGACACAACTCTAGCCCATGTACCCAGCTTTTTATAATCTCTTTGTAGTAATCAGAAACAACTTTAAAAATTAAAATTGCATTTATATCACTTTTCCTAGTACAGTAATGTATTACTAACTAAAATTATTCTTAGTATTTTTTAAAAATCATCTAATGGATGATTGTTATTTTTTCCAGAGATTATTTTATCACTTCTTTAGGGTTTGGTGAAGGGTATTTTTTTTTCAGAATATAGATGTCTTCTATTATCAAATGGGTCCATGCTAACTGTTTTGAAAGTAGTGATTCTAAAAGTTCACACAATCTACACATTTCTAAGACTATAGGGGAAAGGGAAAGACAATATTCACAACCAAGAAACCATTTCCCATGGAAGCATAGTATCAGTGTCCAACCTGGAGTGTAATCCAGATCTTTCAGTGGTAAGGCTGTTTAAGAACCACAAGCATAGGTTTTTGAGATCCTCTAAAGTACACTGAATGGCTTTAAATCACTTGCTCTTCTTCAAAATAAAATTTCTGCTACCTACTTAAAAAATAAAGCACTATGAATGAGAAAGGTGAATGAGACTTAAGTTCTATGAAGGTACTGAGGTGGACCTTTAATTATAGTTTATAAATAGTCAAATAAGAATGGCCTTAGAGTTGTCTCATCTTTTGCAAGACATGATATGGAATCCTTAGATAAACTGACATGAAATAATGAAAATGCATTTCAGGGAAGTGATATCACAGAAATTTTCATGGTAGAATCTTGGAAATGTGGGAAAAATATATTCATATACATATGCATTTCTATAGAAAAAATAACTGATAAGTACATGAGTATGAGGGTAAATTCAGTGTGCCTCATGCATTGTAGGTTGAAGGTAATGATAAAGTAGTAACTGAGGAGATCCAGAACTCTATAATTGTGGGAGACATTAATAGCAATTTAGAAAAAGAAAGTATAGTCAAATCCCTTTAGATTTGCCTATGTCCTCTGTTCCTCTTATGAATTTGATTCTGTCAAATGAGATTATGTGGGTATGGCTCTCTCTGAATTTATGTTTTCTTTTGTTTTTAGGATTATGTCAGGTAGGTCATGTCTTAAACTCACTTTGGGGGCCCTTTTACCTCCTGTTTTGGACTGCAGAGCAGAGACTCACCTCACTCATTCTGTGCAATGAATTGACTTTTGTCAATCTTTGCAAACAATGGTTGGAAGAACAAGCATATTGGAGGGTCTTTCATATCCTATAATATGTTTGTCAGACCCTGTGGGTTAAAGAGTAGTTACTTGCTATATTAGAAACATCTTCCCTATGAGAAGGGCTTATCTATATATTTTTTTTTGTTTTGGAAGCCCCATAAAAACAGAAGAGAAGCATTTAGGGTTACAAACAAAGGAATGCCAGAAGCCATTAGATAGGAGAAAATGCAAAAAAAAAAAAAAAATAAATAATAATAATAATAAAATAAAATCTTCTCATAGAGCTTTTAGAGGTAAAAAGTTTATTTCTGTTTTGTGCAAGAAAACTAAAATTTCTCTTTGGCCTGACAATATTTTGATGTTTTAAACTTGCTTGCAATTTCTACCTTTGTTTTGAATTCACCTATGCCTGGCTATCCCTTACCAGATAACAACCCTCTCTAAAACCTTACTGGTGCCTCATAAATTCTGGCTTCCACTGACCAATAACAATTCTATCTAAATCTCAGTGGCAGCTCATAAATTCTAATGTCTGGAGCTGAATTTATTTTCTACCTTGAAATGTTAGCCATGTAGATCCTTAACCTGCTATTTGCCTTTGTACTATGATTGTCAAAATCTTGTTACCTGTACGTACCTTAGACACCCACATCCTTTGTAACTTTTTGTGCTGTAAAAACTTTTTCTGAAGATCAGGGGGATAATCTCTAGCATAGAATCTTGTAAGAGACAGTCCTAGCCAGCTTTTGTGCACACAATACTATCTTGATTTAATTTGATTTAAAATTTGAGTTGGTGTTCTTTTCTTTGTGTTTTGGTTTAACATTAACCCTTTTTTTTTAAACTTCACTGTAAATAAAACCAAAGAACACAACAAAACTCCTGTAAATGAGCCAGGTGCATACAAATAGTCATTCTTTACTGAAAGCACAGTATTCATTATAGAAATGATATAAGCTTAAAAATTAAAAGATATCTCAAATATCAAGGGAGTTTAGGATTTAGAAATTTTTTTCTTTCAGTATATAGGTAGTAAAATAGGACAAAAGAGAAAATGTGAAGCATAAATATATTAAGTGATATGTGAAAAAATCACCAAAATATTTATTACAAAAAATCATATCTACAGAAATGGTTCAAAAAATCAGTCTTTTTGTCAGGAATAAACATTTGGACAGGAATGGAAGTTTTGGTTCTCTTTTTAAGTAATTTTACTCCTAGTGAATAATCTTTACACTATTTCTGCATTTTACTGGTTGGAATTAATTATAATTCACATATCTGCATAAAGGGTACTGAATGCAGAAAAATATTATTGCTCATGTTTAAATCACCTGCATTATCTGATCTTTCCCTTTTTAAACCAAAAATCTGCATAAAACCATCTCTTTATAAATATCTCTATCTCTCTATATTAGCAGCAACTGAGTTATAAAATTTGCTATGATAACTTGTCTCTTCATATACTTAAAGACTATGAATTTGCTCCTTAGCACTTAGGTGTAATTATCTATAATGTTCTCTATTTATTTATGTCTCTATGCCAAGTTTTATACCAAGCTCTTAGTATGTGCTTTAATTACTCTGTGTAGCAATGTAGGATTTATGTCTTATTTGTGACACTTTGTTCCCAGAACTGTGTCTAAAGGGAAATATGTACAAAATGATTATCCAGGAAAAAAAAAATCTATCTAATATTATATTTTATTTTATATTTATTTATATGTTTATGTGCTGCGTCCGGCTAATGGAGCCGAGTCTGGCGAGGGACGGCGGGGTTAAAAAATACACAGGACACCAAGGTTCTTCATCCAGGAGGGAGCATGTGCGCGCTTTATTGCCAAATTTGTTCCCCTTATATATCTTTTTAACAGCTGCGGGAAATCACTCAAAAGTGAGGAGGGAAGAGTAATAACTGCGTCCTTGGGTTACGTCACTATCCCCTATCGGGAGGCTCCAACAGGTCAAGATGTTCCCCAGAGACACATATGTGCGAGGCAGATAAACAGGGAACCTTGTAAGCTGGCCACATTGACATGCATAACAAAGAACTGGGGGTTGAGTCCCCAGGGGCCAGGGCGGGCCTGCTACCAGCATTTATGTATACATATTTTTATTATTTAGAAACACACTTTGGTATGAAACTACTGTGATACTAATGTATTTTAGCTTGAATTGGTTGTGAGAAACACACTAAAAAGACATTTCTCTGTGTTGGTTGGTGATTTCTGCAACCTTAGGAACCTAGTGAATAATAGCAGAAATAAATAAGTAACTATCTAGTTTGAGGCAGAACCACCAAACTAGATGATGTTTTGCTTCTGCTTTTTAGATTGATTATTAGAAACATACCTTTAAATTTACATGGAACACTTTTGGAATTCTGTTCTGTTAGTTCTTCTAAAAAAATCAATGAAAGTGAAAAATAATGCAGGAAAGATAAATAATTAATTTCAAACAATTCATTTCTTAAAATAAATATTTTTTTTCAAATCACCAAAAATTCTGAAATGTTAGAAAAGTTAAAAGTTTTAGAAATATCCTAAGGCAATTTCTCTTTTGCTCAGAACAGTAGACTATGTCTCCAACTCATTCTTCTCTAGAATTGGACTGTGTGCAAATATGAAAAAAAAAAGTGTTAAGATGCCCTACATGTCTTATAAGTTTTAAAATCCTGACAGGAGCTCAAATCTGCCATTTTTCTACTTTACAAATTACAAAATCTTAAAATTGTATACTTAACAAACATTTGCAGAAGTGTAATTCAAAATGACCTAAAAAAATGAAAAAAATTATCGAAGGACTGACACACTGAACATGAGGGACTTATAATATTGAATCCCTTATATTAAATGTCTTTTTATCATTGTCAAAATTTTCCATGTTTATATTATCAATATATTAATCAAAATTGTTATGCATTTAATAACAAATATCTAATTTCCTATTTTATTCAGTCTTTTAAAAAATTAGTAGTAATTAATATTAATAATTTAATTCTCATACTTGTTAAAGTATGCAACATATATTTTAAAAGTTATAGCCATAGCAAGTAAAAAATCCAGCCTAATTTCCTTTTAAGATTTGGAGCCATCTCATCATAAAAGCATGAAAAGTTAATTTCTTCTTCATTATAAATTACTGTGATTTGTAAACTTGCTTGAAATCCCTACCAGTGCCTTGAACTCACCCATGTCTGGTTTTCCCTGATGAGATAACAACTCTCCCTGAAACTTTAGTGATGACTCATAAATTCTGGCTTTCCCTGACCAAATAACAACTCACTCTGAAACTTTAGTGGTGCATCATAAATTCTGATGTTGTGATCTAAATTTGCTCCCTAAGTGCTAAACCATTTAGACCATAATCCTACTAAGTGTCTTTGTATTATGCTTGTGAAAATCCTGTTGTTCGTGTAAGTTCTCAAGTCACCCCCCTTTTGTAACTTTTTGTGCTATAAACCTACAGTCCTAGAGAACTGGAGTGCTGAATTCTTTTCCCATGGGTTTCAGGAGAGATTGTTATGCTCAAATACGGGACCCCCAAAAGACCACCAGAGACCAAGATCAATGTAAGAACCAAAGAGGTTTTTATTGCAATCTAGGTCAGTCCTCCACACACACAGCAACTGGTGGCTTAGAGGACCTGAGCCCTGGGTTTTCAGCAGTTTTATAACACTTTGGGGAAGGCAGGTACCCCACATACATCATAACATCTCTTAGCAAATCATCACACACCTTGGGAAAATAATAAACAATTCTAAAACATGATTAGCACATTCACTGGTGGGAACAAGTTGGGTAAGCATGATTGGTTAGTACAAAATGGGGATTCATTTGAACAGATTGGCTTAGGCCATGAGGGGAGTATATTCTGCCCTATATGGTTTCCCAAAATGTTATCAACCACCATAAACTACTGGAAGTGTCATTTGGAATCACAGGAATTTTCCCTGTCTCATGCTGATTGGTGGCTGCTAGGGGGTTTCTATGGATCCTCACCTAGCCTGACTGAGTCAGGGACACCAGGCACAGCAGATCTTTCCTGTTATTTGTAGATAAACAACTGAGCAGTGTGGGTATGAGCCTAGGAGTGCTTGGGTGTGTCTTTCCAAGGATAAGAGTCATGCCCCCTTTTTGGACAGTCTTTGCTCTGAGGTAGAGGCTGGTTTCTCACCTTTACCTTTTTTTTTTTTTTTTTTTTTTTTTTTTTTTAGCTGTAGCTGGACACAATACCTTTATTTCACTTATTTATTTTTATGTAGTACTGAGGATCGAACCCAGGATCTTGCACATGGGAGGTGAGCACTCTGCTGCTCAGCCACAATCGCAGTCCCTTATGTGTTGTTTTTATTGGGCACTTTTTCTTTAGGGGCTTTCTTCCCAGTTAAAAGTTCAACCTTTCACCTAAAAAGAACAGAGATCAAAAAATAAATATATAAAATTTGATAATTATTGTCATTATTTCATATTAAATCCTGAATAATATACAAGCATATATAATCCATAAACTCAAATTACTTTATATGTAAGTTTAAATGAAAATGTTCTGTTGGTTGGGTTAGTTCCCACTTATGGGAAACAACCTTGCCTTAAAATAACAGCAGCCTGAGACTCTGGGGTACATTTCTCTGATTAAAAAAAAAAAAAAAAAAAAAAAAAAAAAAAAAAAAAAAAAAAAAACAGCACTCAAATACCTGAGATTCTAGCCTTTATTCATGCCTGGATTGGATAATATTCCCTGTGACTCAAAAAATCGTTCACTTCTCTCAGATTCAATGTTCATGATCTGAAGCCCTTTCCAATCAAGAGCATTTTGTGGGAATTGTCCAAAATTGTCCTGTGTCATCAGGGAGGGTGGGCTTTTCACTTCTTATCTCCTGAGTCCTCCATTTTTGCCATCTGTAGTCTCACACTTCAGAGTCACATGTTGTTCTGCTTTGCAGAAACTGAGGA
The DNA here is from genome assembly GCF_047511675.1 of Marmota flaviventris. NCBI lineage: Eukaryota > Metazoa > Chordata > Mammalia > Rodentia > Sciuridae > Marmota > Marmota flaviventris. The sequence goes on from NC_092506.1 coordinate 129,858,093, forward strand.
TCCCAAGTAGCCCTACTTCTGAGAATTGGCCTAGCAAGGGAGGCTGGTGGAGAAAGACTATTGGAACCATAAGACTGACTGTGTTGAAAACAGGAGCTAGCAGATTGGGACTCTGGGCAGTCTCTGGAGTCTGCAGGCTTAACTCCTCCACTGGGCCACTATTTCCTCGGTCCTACTGGCCAACCAGATGGGGAACATGTCAGTGGCAGAGACTCTTTGCTGCCTTCCTTATGCTCAAAGGGCATCCTCAGAATCTGCATAAAATACTATGTGGCAGGTGTGTTCCTGCAGCCCAGTGTCTTACCAGATGCTGGAGATTGACAGGTGGAATAATTATCAAAATTAAATCTCCAAGTTCCATTTTCCTACAGGAGAGGAGCTGTCATTTTGGGGTACCTAATTTCCTTTTGAGCTAGCTAATTTTCATTTTGACATTCTTTTATTTTTAATTTGTTCATTATTATTATTTTGTTAAAGTTAGGTGAACTCAGGGATAGTGTACTACTTAGCCATATCCTTGGTAGTGAAGCCAGATTTATAGATAGGTAGTTAGTGTAGTTAGGCAAATTGGGTCTAATATCCAGTAAAATCAATAATGAACACCATATTGAGAATGGAGTCCAGGATAACAGGAACTGAAAATGTCCCCAAGGCCCTGAGCCCATCCCTAGGAAATTTTAATGAAGCAGCTCACAGCTAACATGGAGATGCTAATCCAAAATCCCTTCCAGCCCAGATTACTCCTTCAGCCCACCTGTCCTCCACACTTTGGGTCTTCCCACCTACATTCCAACACTGCAAGATAAGAGAACAAAGGACAGGAATGTGACAGGAATGTGGGATAGTTGAAGGAAGACCTTAGCTATAAAAAAGCTAAAAAGACCTTAGTTTTAAAAAAATCCCTTTCATGGATTTTACCTCTTTGGGACCCTTTTTCTTCTGGGGAGAAGTCTTTTCTACTGTCCTTTAATAAAGCTTCTACTTTCCACTCTAAACGTGCCTTGGTGCACTTCTCTGGTGTTATACTTCAGCATTGGGGAAGCAAGGACTCTTCATCAGTAAACAGCACTAACAGGTTTAAATTTATTTTGAGAAAGGCCCTAGCTAAGTTGCTGAGACCATTTTTGTTATGGTTTGATTTGTCTAGAATTTGCTATTGCAATAAAGCATACTGTTTTTACATGCATATGTATTCATATGGGGATCTTATTTATATTGTGATTTTTTTATTATTGCAATATTATAATTTCACAATATATATGAATAGTAGGCCATGATAAGTTCTTTTTTTGCTCTTATAATTGAAAGTTTTTTGAATTATTGCTTTATAGAATACACATAAAAGTAGACTTCACTGTGATATATTCATATTTGTACATAGAAGTTTTGGTGAGGTATATTGTCGGTTAATTTGGGGGAAAATTATCACCTTTGTAATGGTGAGTTTTATTATTTACATGGGATGTATAATTCAGTCTTTTATGTGCTTTTTGTGACTTTTATTTTCTCATAAGTTCTACATATTTTGTTTCTAAAAATGTACACATGTGAAATACCACTTGCATAAGGCACCTATGTAAAATTTATACATAGTGTTTTATGCTCTTTTTTAAACTGGATATATTATGAAATGTTACTGGTCCCAGTGACCATTTTTCCTACAGATTATTATTTATCTCTTCCAAGATGTATATTGTATTGAGCCATGCCCTTGGGCTTCAAGTGTTTGGATGAGTACCATTGCATACTTACATGTTATCTGATCACATATGCTGTAATTTCAGTAAGTCTCTGTGATGGGGAGTATCATGTATATTTAATAGCAAAATAGTTTCCACAAATAGATACTAATTTAAACTCCTTTTGAGTTAATTATTATTAATTTATTTTAAATGTTCATCAATATTACTTAATTTTTCTCATGATGGGTTTTTATTTTTTGTTTCTTAAATTTCTAAAGATTTTGAATTTTTATAGTTAATAAACATATCTCATGTATAAATTTGAAGTTCAAACTTCTGTCTTTTATATATTTTTGGCTTAAAAGATGAGAAAAGGATCCAAAAATGCAGCTAGAGATTGATTTCAAATCAATAAAAACGTTTAAATTATTTTTTAAAATTGACTTTTTTTTTTTTTTACTCATCATTTATTATAGGTTTCTTGTATAATTGTAAGGGTAGATTATTTAAAGTGGATTCTAGGGCTTATCTTTGTTAATTACTACAGGAAAAATAAATAAGAAATTTCTCTACACTATGGCTGCAGGAAAATGAATAAATTTCTTTAAAACTATATGGTAATAAAATTGTTAAATGACATATTTACTAAACATCCACTCCTTAAAAAAATTTTCTGTAATATTTTGGCAGTGAATTATGAATTCTATTATCTGGACTTTGGAATTTAATATAAAATCATATGGAATAAATTTGGCCAATCCTATAAATATTCATACATAATTTGTTGTTTACCTAATGACATGTTGTGGAGATAGCAACTAATGAACATATTTATTTTTAGAAATAGTTACTTTTTTGCTTTTCAGTTTCTTAAAAGCCTTTTAGATTTATTTCCTTACTGAGCTGAGTCACTCAGGGCCACTGATGTTTTTTTTTTTTTTTTTATTTGTTTGTTTGTTTGTTTTTTTGTAATCTCGAGGCATTTACCCTTCTAAGAAATCTGTCTTGTGAGCTCTGTTTCTGAAGAGTTTCTTAATATGAAAGAAAAAAAATGTATTTATGTTGCCCCTGAAATATATTTTCAATGCACTCTCTTCAAAATGGAGAGAAAATAATATTTCCCCAGACTGACATCCCTGTGTCAGTAGTTGACAATACATTGATGGTTTTGAAGAAATTTCATACAGTTCTGTCTCTGGGTAGTTTTCTGTGGGCTGCTGAATTGCCATTTAGTATCCAGATACCCATGTTTTTTCATCTGTACTATGGGAATAATTTTAGAGGGCACAGATGACTAATGCTCTTCATGAGGCTATGAATACCTGTATGTTCTGTAGTGCACAGCTGACAAAGCCCCTGAAATACACTGTGCAGATTCTATTTGGTTAACCATTATCTGCCACTCACATAAATTTTCTTTCAAAAGCTTGTAATAACCTTTTCACTTTAGGCATCCATGTCATCCACATTCCGAAGTATAAAAGTTTGAATCTTTCTTTTCTGAATTCCAGGTTCCATTTCTCTCGTGGTTCAATGTGCGACAAATAATGATTTTTTTTTTCTTTCTCTTACACTGTGTTTCTAATAAAAATGTTCTCTGCTCTAAACCTATATTTCCCATGTCCAGCTATGTTTAGAAAATGACATAGATAATTGTATTTGATAATTTATAAGAATTGAGAGTAATTCTTGCTTGTGTTTCCCCTCCCTAGAAACTGAACCAGAAGTGTTCTTGGTACAGAAAAGGGAGGACCATAACTAATCATATATATAAAAAAATGTTGATTAATTGTATATTCTCTTCTAAAAACTCTCTGTTCAGATCCTTGGCCCATTTCTTGATTGGGTTATTATTATTATTGTTATTATTATTATTATTATTATTATTATTATCATCATCATCATCATCGTCATCATCATCATCATCATCATCACTATTAGTATTATTTGCTTAGTCTTTTGAGTTCTTTATGTAACCTAGAGATTAGTGCTCTATCTGATATGTGAGTGGTAAAATATTCCTCCTAAAATGTAGGCTTTGTCTTCACCTCACAGTTTGTTTCTTTTGCTGAGAATAAACTTTTTAGTTTGATTCTATCCCATTTATTGATTATTTGTTTTAATTCTTGTGCTATCAGTGTCTTATTGAAGAAATTGGGGCCTAATTCCCACATGATGAAGATTAGAGCCTGTATTTTATTCCATTAGACACAGAGTATCTGGGTTAATTCCTAGGTTCTTGATACACTTGGAGTTGAGTTTTGTGCATGGTGAGAGATGGTGGTTTGTTGAAGAGGCTATCTTTTCTCCAGTGCATGTTTTGACACCTTTGTCTAATATATAATAATTATAATTTTGTGGGTTAGTCTCTGTGACCTCTATTCTGTACCATTCGTCTGCAGTATTTTTTTTTTTCAAATGCAATGCTGTTTTTGTTACCATTGCTCTGTAGTATGGTTTCAGGTCTGGTATAGTGATGCCTCCTGCTTCACTCTTTCTGCTAAGGGTTACTTTAGCTATTATTGGTCTCTTAGTTTTCCAGATAAATTTCATTGTTGCTTTTTCTATATCTATGAGGAATGCCATTATGATTTTGATCAGAATTGCAGTAAATCTGTATAGTGCTTTGGTAGTACTGTCATTTTGATAATATTAATTGTGCCTATTGATGAGCAAAGTAGATCTTTCCATCTTTTAAGGTCTTTTTTGATTTTTTTCTTTAGGTTTCTTTAGTTTTTCTTGTATAGACCCTTCACCTCTTTCATTAAGTTGATTCCCAAGTATCTTTTATTTGAAGTTATTGTAAATGGGGTAGTTTTCTTCATTTCTTTCTCAGAAGATTTTTCACTGATATACAGAAATGCCTTTGATTTATGGATGTTGATTTTATATCCTGCTACTTTGCTAAATTTATTTACTAGATCTAGAAGTTTTCTGGTGGAGCTTTTTGAGTCTTCTAGGTATATAATTATATCTGGCATTTGCAGGTAAATGGATAGCATTGGAGAAGATAATGCTAAGTGATGTTAGCCAATTAAAAAAAAATTGCCAAATATAAGGAGGCTGACTCATAATGGGGTAGGGAGGGGGAGCATGAGAGAAATAGATGGATTCTCAATAAAGAAGAGGGGTGGGATGAAAAGAAAGGGGACACGGGATTTGCAAGAATGCTGGAAGGTGATAGAGACCATAATCAAAAGTACATGTACGAAGACACAAATTTGTATCACCATACTTTTATACAACCAGAGATTTGAAAAATTGTGTTCTATACAAGAAATAAGAATTGTAATGCTTCTGTTGTCATTTCTTTAAAAAAAATTGGTAGAAATATGAAAAAAATTGTTCATAAATTATATACACTAAATATGTTCATTATATATATATATATATATATATATATATATATATATATATATATATATATATATATATCTCCTCATATATGTTTATATATAGATCTAGGGAAATGCAAGTCTCTTTCCTGAATTTTTAAAAATCAATTAATTTATTAATTTTTTCTAACTTGATAATAGAGCAGAATACATTTCACTTCATAGTACACAAATGGAGCACAAACTTTTATTTCTCTTGTCATACAGAAAGTATAGTTACAAAACCCATGTAACTCTACTTTGTGTATAACAAGATTTTCATCTCATTCCGCCATCTATAACATCTCCCATCACCTCCCTCCCCTTTGTCTTATTCAAAGTTTCTTCATTTCTTCCATGCTACCTCCCACTTCCCTCCTTGTGGATCACCATCCACATAGCAGAGAAAACCTTAGGTCTTTTGTTTAGGAGGATTGGCTTACTTGCCTTAACATGATATTCTCCAACTCCATCCATTTACTTCCCAATTCCATAATTTTATTCTCTTTTAATGCTCAGTATTATTCCACTGTGTAAAAAGACATTATTTTCTTTATCCATTCATCTATTGAAGAACATATAGATTGGTTCTATAATTTACCTATTATGAATTGTTTTGCTATGAACATTGATGTGGATATGCGTCTGTATTATGTGGTTTTTAGCTCTTGTTGGTCTAAAATGAGGAGTTGGGTAGCTGGGTAAATTTTGATTTCTTTCCAAGTTTTCTAAGGAATCTCCTTATTCTTTTCCAGATTGGTGTCACAAATTTAGGGTCCTACCAACATTGTTACAGTGGGGCTTTTTCCTCACATCCTCACCAACATAATTCATCTTCATTTCAAGCTCACTTTCTTAAGGGGATTTCATCATAGAAAGAAAAAGAAAATGTTATAGACAGGCCATTGGGTCTAAGGCCATGTCATAAAAATAAAGAATATTCCATTAGTCAATTTAAATAATAGAATCAAATCTTTGGATCTGGGGGAAATATATATATATATATATATATATTTGATACAAACACACACACACACACACACACACACCATACACTTTCTAGTGAAATCTCCTTGTCCTGACTCAGGGCAGTTTCTCTCTAGTTTTTTTATATCTCAGGAGAAATATTGGTAAAAATATAAATGTATCATTCACGTGTAGAATAAAAAGAAGTGATCATGTCCTTCATCTTCCTGAGCTCATAACTCTAAAATATGGTTCTGTGAACTGAGATTTTCTGGAGTCTTGACATAGTTTTGAGGGTGCTGTTCCAAAAATACACATACTATATTAGTAATATTTTAAATACATAATGGTAATTTTCACATAGTGGAAATTATGGGTTATACTATAAAATTCAATTTTACTTTTTATATGAATTCTAAAGAAATAATTATCTTTCCACCTCATATAATTTTAATGTTCAATCTGTTTCCATACAAGAGAAGTTAACTGAAATTTTACAGGATTGTCACTGTATTATTTCCATCCATAAATAATATATTTACATATATAATCTACACATTCAAAAGGCCTCATATGCAAGTTTAAATGCAAATGCTTTTCTGGGTTGGCTGGATTTTACTTCTCCAAGGATACCTTGCCATAAATTTGATGCAGCCTGAGGATCTGGATTTCAATTCCCAGATCCTCAAAATAAAATAAATGAATAAATAAATAAGTGTACAGACAAGACCCTACAATTGTGACATCATTTATTTCTGGATTTGAGGTTATCTTCTGACTCTCAAAAAACTCACTAGGTTCAGATTGAGCATATGAAGACATACGTTGTGTCCAATCAGGACCCTTTATATAAGCATTGTCCAGTCTACACATATTTAGTAAAGAGAAGCAAGTTTTGACCATCTGGTGTCAAGTCTGCCAGAGTGGGTATCCACTTCTAGGCTTCCTCACTTATGTTCAGTGAACCTGATTTTTTTTCTCCTGTATAGGTACTTTGTGATTTATAGAGAGGACATGTGGTTCCTAAAAATAGAGTAAATGATGAGTGTGCAGTGAAATCCTGAGACTGGATGGTGAGTCTGGTTGAAACTGGCTGCACTGACTATGGTGGGAACTGGAATAGTTGGCTAGAATCCCTGGTGTAATCTTTGGTTTCTGCATTCCTGTGTCTTCTTCTGAGAAAGGTCAGCCATGAATTTCCACTGGCCAGTCAACTGGATCATATATTAACAGTAGACACTGGAAGTCCTATAGTATCCTATAGAATGTCTTCAGCCCCTACATTAAATTCTATGTGAGAACATTTGTGGCAATATTTCTGAATTTTCTCAGATTGTGTTGTGGATTCTGGAGTGAGGAGATCATCCCAATCACAACTCCATGTGTTTTTTCCTCCAGGAGCGGGGTGAGATACTCTATAGGTATCTCAGTTTTTCTTTCCTCCTGAATTCATTCTCCTTTTTTTTTGGAGATTGTGGTATTGTGGATTGAGCCACAGGTACTGTACCACTTTGCTACATACCTGGTACTTTTAATTTTTTTTTTTTTTTATCTTCAGACAGTTGCTGAGTGTGATTTTAAATTTATGCTCCAGTATTGTGAGTTGCATTTATATATAAAATTTTAGCTTTCTGTTCAATGACAACTTCCCCCTTTTCCAGTATTATCAGTTACATTTTTGCAGTATTATCAGTTATTTTACCCATATTACATTTCAAATGAACATGGTATTTTCAATTGTTATACCAAAAACTGGATGAGACTTTAAAGTATTTTTTTCTCTCTGGATGCAATGATACATGCATATTAATTACAGAGACTCAAGTGGTGAAGTCAGTAAGATTGCAATTTCCAGGTAAACATCAGGAACTTAGGTAGACTAATTAGACAATTGGAAAAACCTGTCTCAAAATTTTAAAACATTGCTGGGTATGTACCCCAGAATTAACATGCTGCTGTTTCAAATCCCCAGTACTGTAGAAAAAAATCAAAAGCAAAAATTTTTGTTGTTGTTGTTTATAAGCATTTTACATAATTGAAAAGTAAAGAAGAATCACTTGATCTTGGAAAAATCCCTGTGTTTCTATTCTTCCTTTGTGTCTCCAAAGGCAGACAACCTGTCAGAGTGTCTTTATGCTCATTTGTGAAATGTATGTGAGAGCATTCTCATTCCATACTCTGGTATTTTCCTGGAACTGTGTTTCAGAACTATGTAATATGAGGTTGCCACAGCTGGCACATCTAATGCCTCTCATAAGTCCAGACCAGTACTTGGGGCTTTTCTTGTTCAAGAGCAGTATAAATGTAGAGAGCTTAGTTTCTCAAAGAAATAACTTATAGAACTCTCAACTTCTATTTTTTTTTAAATGTCTTCACTAATTTTATAGTCTAGCACAGTGTTTCTTTCTTCCATATTCATATAATTGGAGTACTACTTACTTTTCCACTTTTTGAGAGTAGCCATTCTAACAGCTGTGCTCATGCAGAAGATCTTATAATTGGATGGTGAACTAAAATTCTGATGCAAGCTTTTTAGATTCCGGTGTGCCTTATGCTCACTGGAAAAAAATTGATAGGCACCTATTTTAGAAATAAAGAGGGATCTGTGATTGTAACAATTTTTCTTCACTAATATTCGAGATTTTAGCCCATTACAATGTTTGCACACCAATGTGAAAACACTTCTTTTTGTTCTAGGGAGATTTGCACCTGCACAGTTACCAGTGTTTTCAATGCTTTGAGGTTTCAGATGTAGTCCATTGAATGGAAAAAGTTAATATCGGGACAAATTACTTACAGAAAGAATTGGTTAGGTCTGGTGTTATTAGTAAAGTGAGCTGGGTGAGAGAGCTCAAGAAGTGCTAAACTGCCACTTTGGCTTTCAGTGGTGGTCTGTATTTCTCTGTTAATATTTTGGTACTGTCTAGATAAAAGTTCAACTGTCAGCAACAGCTATTTGCATTTTTAGAAAATGTTGGCAAATCCCTCTCAGGGATTAAGGGGTTCCCTTAAGATTTAACACCTCTTCCACTCTGGTCTAATGGAATAAAGCCCATGGATCTTGCATGGCCATAGAAAACCACTTATTTTTTTCCTTCCTGGAGTAAATACTCATGTACTCATGTATATCTTATTCCTTCCTCTGTGTGTACAGATAAATTAGCATTTAAACTACAGGGAATTTAGAGTTAAATAATATATTTCAAACCCAAATCAATCTTCCTTTATTTATATTAACACTGGATTTGGGCATTTGTTCCAGTAATTTTGCATATTGCTCAAATTAGGAAAATCATCAAGTACATTCTACTTATGTCTTTTTTTTAAAGAGAGAGAGAGAGAGTTTTTAATATTTATTTTTTAGTTTTTGGCAGACACAAAATCTTTGTTTGTATGTGGTGCTGAGGATCGAACCCGGGCTGCATGCATGCCAGGTTAGCACGCTACCGCTTGAGCCACATCCACAGCCCCTCTACTTATGTCTTGCTCGATATTTTTTTTTTCAGTTTTCCAATTTGTGTACCTCTAATTCCTTTACAGTTTTAGATGAACTCAAAACAGGAGTATATGTTTATTTGGTGTATCCATAAATGGAGGGAGCCTTATATTCTGCTTTTATTTATTTTTATTTTATTTTTTAAAATCATCTCGCTTTATATCTGCTGTTTGGTGGATGCTTGTGTATAATTCCAGTGTCACACACATTCTGCATACAAGTCGCTTTTGTAATCTATGCCTTTTATTCTAACATCTAACTTGAGGTTGGATTGTAGCATTCACTCACATTAAATATTTTATTGATATGTTTTGATTTATACACTTATAATAATTAACAGTAAAAAGATATTTGCATACATATGAATTGCCCTAAGTAGTTTTCTGTATTGTGAGTTCTTTATCTTAAAGTTACTACACTGTTGTAATATTATAACATGCATTAGTGTCAGGTAATGATCACTAGTACATTTGCTCATATATATGAGAGAGTTCTTGTCTAATTTTATATACATTCAACTTTCCAGGAAAATTTTAGAAGTTTTTGCTTTGATTTATTCTTTAACAAAAAGTAAAGAATGGTAAAATTATGACCAGTTTTTATTAAAGAGTACACTGAGAAAAGTGATCATTTGTATAATAGTTTTATCCTTTGTAAATATGTTGAATATTTGACTTTTATGTTCTTTTCTGTATTTTTATTTTCTCAAATACTGCATATTCTTTTGTAAACATACTTGCATATGAAATGCAACATTCGTGTGACATCAGCATAAAATATACATGGTATTTTATTGTATTTGTCAAACTAGATATAATACATCAACAAATATTCTAGCTCCTGGAATTTACATTTTACAAAATTTAATAATTATTTCTTTCTCTTTAGCCATGCCCCTTGGTTTCAACTCTGGAAGAATGTGGCTGTATTCTCATGTACAGTTGCTGTAATTTTAGTCTATGATTACTGTGTGGGTGTATCATATACATATGATTACAAAACAGTTTCTACAAATGGATAATAAAAGCTTTAATTATTATTTTCCTTTTTTTGTGAATGCATTTATTCCACATATTAATCAATACTATTTAATTCATCTATATGATGTGATTTTATTCAATGTTATCTAATTTCTAAAGATTTTGAGTTTTTATGATTATTGAACACTTAGATATATCCTTTTTAATGTGACTCTTCAAGAATTTTTTGTTTTTCTTTTGCAATCTGTTGTATTTGTTCTTCTTATAAGCATTTGATTATATGTGAGGAAATTAGGGTTTTTTTTTTATCCCTTGTCAATTTTGCAGCTTTGATGAATACATTTTTTGTATTAATATTTTGTAATTCATAAGTTTAAGTCTATTATATTATATAATTTTGAAAAAAAAAAACACTATTTTTTTTCTTTTGTGATATTAGGAATTCAACCAAAGTGTCTTAATGCTGAGCATATTCTCAGCTGTTTTAAATTTTATTTCCAGATGGGGTTTGCTCAATAACTTCAGTTGGCCTTAAATTTTGAACTTCATGCCTTAGACTCCAGAATAGTAGATATTTCAGGTGTGCACCACCATATGAACCCTATCTTTTGTCTATAAACTTTTGAGCTTTGTACTTTCTTATACATTTCAGTATTATTTATTAATAACTTATATTCTGCATTTAATGTGTCAAAATATGTTGTTATGATTTTTGAGTGAAGGGATAAAATAGCATTTTATTATCACACTCTTTTCCCAATATCCTAGCATGTTTTAAGAGTTTTGTTGTCGGTGTTTTCTGTAGTTCCACCATTTATATTATTATGAGGTTTACCCTGATTGATTTTACTTCATAACATCAATCATGTGGCATCATGGTATTTTGGTCAGCAGCAGACTTTATGTACAACCATGGATCTAGCAAATATCTTAGCCATGTACTAGTCTATACCATCTAGATTCTGTCATTGCACTCAGAGAATTGGAAAATTGCAGAAGACTCTTAGGATAAATTTTCCAGAGTGTATTTCCATAAAGTGAGAAATCATTATATATGCCTATATTTGCAATTACATACTGTATAATTGACATATTTTTTATTTTTTTAATTTTCAAATTTGCTAGTGCTTTTTTAATTGTATCTGCTATTTTTTAAAATTTGTATTGAAGATTGAACGCAGGGGTGCTTAACAATAAAGCCACATCCTCAGTCCTTTTTTTATATTTTATTTAGAGACAGAGAATTGCTGAGTTGCTAAGTGCCTCATTAAGTTGCTCAATACAACATATATAAGACAATATTATATATAATATTGTCTTAGAATTTATGATCCATTTTTCTTATCCTCCTTAGTCACTGGAACTACAGTTGTCCATCACTAGACTGGGCTCATTTGCTTTTTAAAAGCACCAACATTGATACTGGTAACTCTGTGTTATGTTTATCTTTGATAGCTCCTAATTTTTCTCTTTTGCTTAGACTTTGTTTACTTTTAGTTTTTAAATTTTACTTTTTAGGGCCTGGGGGTGTGGCTCAAGTGGTAGCTCACTTGCCTGGAATGCGTGTGGCCTGGGTTCGATCCTTAGCACCACATACAAACAAAGATGTTGTGTCCACTGCTAACTAAAAAATAAATATTAAAAAATAATAACTTTTTATTGGGATGGATGATTTGATAATAAATTCTAGCCATTTTATGGCTTATAATTTTTTGTGTATGTTTTATTTTCACCTCAGGTAAAAATGAATTCCAATTTTTCCAGCTGTATGGAGGTCTAAGTGAAACATAATAACCTGTATGAATATTGTTAAAGAAATGGAACCACAATTTTACCCAGTTTTTTGACTGCACTGTATATGCCCAAAGGACATAAAATCAGCGTACTACATTGACACAGCCACATTTATGTTTATCGCAGCACAATTCACAATAGCTAAGCTATAAAACCAACCATCCAATGATGAAATGGGTCTATTCAATGATGACAGGACAAAAGACTGTTGCTTATGTACACAATAAACTATGAATTGGTCATAAAGAAGAATGACTTTATGACATTTGCCAGGAATTGGATGAATCTGGAGATTTTATGTTAAGTAAAACAAACCATTTCTTTAAGACCAAAAGTTGAAAGTTATTGCTGATATGTGAAATCTAAAGCTCATAAAGTGGGGAAGGGTAAGAAAAAGAAGATCAGTAGATTGCACAATGGTAAACAAAAAAATAAATAAATGAATAAACAAATAAATAAAAGGAACAAGGATAAAAATATAAAAGATATATATCTGTAAGTGAATCCTACCATTGTAACCACCAACAAGTACAGGATTTTAATTAGGATAAGACATATCACATGCTTTCATAATATCATAAAAATCGATTTTACTGTCAGGTAGAACTAGAAAGAACAAATAAAAAAAAAACAAATTATTTGTTTTAAGAGCTATACGTATATTCTATTATAAATATCGTACAATATAAACATCGATCAAAGTTTGTGTGTATATATATATATATATATATATATATATATATATATATATAATCTTGTATGTTAATAGATGTTAATATTATAGAAAGGATAATTCAAACAGGATTGTTGTTGCTATTTTTTATATTAATAACACACATAAAAAACATAAAATGTTTGAACTTAAATAAACTGTTAAATATTTCCATTAAGTGGTCTGTCTACCTTGTTGCATTTCAAAATTTCTCTTATACCATTGATGTTGGAGTTACTAGAGATCTCACTACACATTCAGAATAGTTAGCTCTATTAGAGAAATAACAAATAAGATTCTACACATTAGTAAATCTCTGATTAGTGGTTGTACAATTAAAATTTGAGGGTTCCCGTTCTTAATTACCATGATTTTCTCATCTGAAAAATATGTATAATTTAGAACAAGACATAAAAATGAAAAAAAATATATATTTTTGTGATAATGCCTGAGTTTTATATTGTGTTTCATAAATGTGGTGTATGTATACTTTTTTGAACTTCAATCACTTTTTCTGCAGAAGTACACTACCAACATGATAGTCTACTAACTCTCATTTCAACTTTAATTACATTACAAACTGTGCAAATGTTCATGTGGTCAATGTGTTATTTATTTACCTATTCTTATTTTAGGAACTGTTAACATTTATGGATATAGCCATTGATTTTACTGAAGAGGAGTGGGAATGCCTTCAGCCTGCTCAGAAAAATTTATATAGAGATGTAATGCTAGAGAATTATAGAAACTTTGCCTTCCTGGGTAAGTTTAATTTCCCTTTAAAATTATTAACTACTAATTATTATTTAATTTACTTCTGTTGCAGAGTATCTTATGGGAACTTTTCTATAAGAATGAGTTTCAGATTTGTGTTTCAAAGAAAAAGGGCATAAGGGCATTTTTAGTACAGATATTCTTCACTTTAGATAAGTAGTACCTAGTATAATTTAGTGATGTAAACTATTGTAGACTACACATAGCAGGGGACGCAGTTGAGTCATTCAAATGTCAAGGAGAAAACCAAACTAAAAAAATGTTGAAAGAGTAGTTATCCAGCAGAAGAAATTTTCAGAAGCTTAGGTTTATTTATTTTGATTTTAATCATTGAACACATACTGCCCTATATTTATCACATTTTCAAATTCCTTGTTGTTCTCTGTTTTCTTCTTTAGTGATGTCCCAGTTTATTCAAATTAGCCATCAAAACTTACCTTTTGTTTTGAGGGCCAGCATGATCTGTTTCAAATCTTCTTGTAAGGATACTTTTAGAGAAGCAAAGAGAAGAGAGAGACACACACAGTGAAAAAGAAAAAAGAAAAAAAAATAACTGGCCACCCCTCTTAACAGCTGCACATATAATACTCCAAAATTACATACCTTCTGATACCAAGAATACATTCTAACCCAGTTTTTCTTTAAGCCCAAGTGCTAGCTAACCAATATTAGGAACAGTTAATACAAATATAGAGCCCCTTCTCCCTAAGGACATTACCACAGAAACTAGATAGTGCACCTGTAGAGTTGTCTTAATAGCTTCAGGGAGAAACTGTTGGGCATTATAATTTTGGGACTCAGGGTGCCAGTTACAATCACTCCAACACTTTCCTGTCTATTCCAAGGTCAGAATACATAATACCTCCCCTCTTTTTAAAGGCCTTTTGAAGAAATAATATTACTTATCTCCGTAATGCTGGTGGGGGCAAAAAATAGGGCAGACATAGACAACAGCAAGTTCCAACATCAGTAAACATCCACCTATGAATATTTTTGACCCAGATGAAATTGAGTAAACATGAAGTTAAGCAATCCAACAAATCCAAAAGCCATCATCTTGTTCAACCTTATTAATGATATCTTTAAGGTTATCTAAGTCTTTTGAAATAAAATTACTATTATAACTTAAATTGAAGGAACACATGTTATTAAACTTCTGATATCCTTTATGATGTAACAATAACAGAAAATCAATTGCAGCATGATTGTCAAGTATGGCTTGACAATGTTGTTTTTGTTCTTCATTAAGCATATTTACATCCATGGAGGCATGACTAATACTGTTTATGATAGCATAGGCGAGTTTCACAGAAGTTTTATAAGCCCCTAGAGCTAGTCCAGGTAAACCCACTAAGGAGAATGTCGACCTATTAAATTCTTCCTTAGAGAGAAGCTTCAATGAATCATCACTTTTTTTTATCAAGAGGAATAGATCTTATATGTATAAATTGCACAGGATGGTGACCTATTAAATACTATGTGGATGGTAAGGACACATTATTCTGCTAAGACAACAATGAGACATTTTTGCAAGTATATAACAATTTTATGCAAGTGAGTCAAGATATTGTAATGGGTTCTAGAAGTTCAGGATCTGACAGTACTGATTTTCCCAGAGCTGGTGTACAGAAACAGAGCAAAATTGTTATTAAGACCAAAGCATTTACACAGTTTTGTGTGAGTTTATCAATCAAAGCAGTAACAAAGTTATCTAGAGTACATTCTAACCCCATTTTAGCCAACACCTGTTTTGCTGAGGCTGTTAATGGTTTTATATCCCCCGCCCAGTAACTAGAATTAACTAGAATTCATGTATCTTGGGGTCCTATGATTTTAATGATTTTCCTCTTTTGAGAAGAATGATTATTCTCTTGTTTGGATGAACTCTTATCTTCCAGGGTTAAATGAAACTTAGAAATCAGCTTGTGAAGTCCCTGATGTACATTTATAATTGCTATTTTTCATGCATGAAGGTAGAGTCCAAACAGGACATGTTGGCATAAGAGTAGCAGTTTATGTTTTTCCCCACATGATCAAAGGCATAGGATCTTGTCATGTTGGTCAGATGGAACCTCATATATTACATAATTTTTTTAGTAATGGCTGTTTGAGAATAAAATGTCTATTCAATGCAGATGACCAATTTTGTGTATTAACTTTATGTTGTATATTGAGCACATTACCTGTAAATAAAACAATACTTAATGCATATAAATATAAGAGAGGCTAGATCTTTGTTTGTTTCTGTTTTAAAAGGAACATATTAGGATACAATTTGCTCACTCAACAAAAGCTCGTCCAAAAGAATTATGAGAAATTTCATGATTTAAAACTATATCTCATTGATTAAAATTGTGCAAAAGGATGAGATGAAAAGGCAAGAGCATTATCCATCTCTAAACAAATAGGGCCTCTAGGAGCAGATCATGTTTGGTTTCTTTCCATGCTCTCTGCTGAAACTGACTTGACATTTTCTTTTTTTAGATTCGATTCTGTTAGTATTTTTTTTCTTTTGTTTTGTGTTTTCAAATAATGCATTAGTAATCATAAATATTTGGAAGTGAATGAATCATTATAATTTTATTTTGTGATTTTAAAATATTTTTTATATATTTTTTTAAAGTTTTATTAGTGATTTAATTTCTGGATCATTGTTTTTTTATTGTGGTATGCTTGGATTCTTTTCACACTTCCTATATATATATAGGAAATGTGAAAATATATATGGAGTCTTTGACTATAATATTAACCCTACACAAAACACAGTATATATACATATATAACACTTCTCTTTATATATCCTATAGATTTTTAATTTTTACAGTATTTTACAAGTTGCTTAGACTTTTCTTAAACTTGGTACTGCTTGATAAGCCTCTCCCATATTGGTAGAATTTCAGATTTGCACACTAGTAATGCCCCTCTCATTTTTTCTTAAATAATTATTCACATAAACATTGTGCTCATTGATGTTAATATTTTTCAATTTCACTCCCTAAACTTTTTTTAAATAGTTATTTAGTGTTCTTTGAGTAATTCATAACTGTCACTCTCCTTATGTTAAATTCTTAATGTTTTTTTTTTCTTTTTTTGTCACTTGGATTTAGCCATGCTTATCTTTGTTTATATTTGATGTACTATTTTTTATTTGTTCATTAAAGGAGCCATCAGTAGATTATATAGTCCATTTTTGGGAAAAAAGTATAAAAACTTTTAAATAAATAAAAATAGGCAAGAACAGTGCTGCATCCTTGTAATATTTGCTAATTGGGAGGCCATGAAAAAGTACTTCATTTGAGAGAAGTCACAGAAATTTAGAAATGACATGGCTCTAACAATATTAAAAAAGACATGTGTTGTAGTTTGTGATATAGAATTTTTGGGGTAATCTCAAGCATTACACATGAAACATTAAAAGTTGGATGACCTAAAGATCCAGAATTGCCAGTACTAAATATGTATCCATGAACAATTAAATCAGAAAATTGAAGAGATACCTCTGCTTTTGTGTTTAGTGCAAACATTTTTCTCAGTATTAAAGCTAGGGTCTAAATGTGTGTGCCCATCAATGTCGAATATGTAAAAATATGTACATATATACTATTATTATTTAGTTATAAAATATTTTGTCCCTTAAAGTGTTATAAGAAATATATGCAGGACTTTGAATTAAGTGAAAGGTCGCAGGCAGATATTAAGTTGTAGGAGCATTTGATTCACATGTGGAACTCAGAAATTAAGTGAGCAAAATTTTGCTCACCAGGTACTGTGTTTTGTGTAGGGTTGATATTATAGTGAAAGTCTCCATATTTTTATTTATTGAGCATAATAGGGTCAAGAGTTTTATTTTACCACATAGTGAGTGTATTATGTTCATCATAAATACTAGTAGAAGGAATGTAAGAACAAAATTGATAATTATATGAAATAATGATTGTGTTAATTCATTCTATTTAGTCATTTTACCTTGTATATATAGTATAAAATACCATGATATATTTATAGATAAACAAAGTTGTATTTGTCAATAAAGGAAATTCTCATATCACATGAATGTAAAAATATGAAAATCAATTTAATATACTTCACTGTCATGTGTTGAATTCATCCAAGTATTATGGCCATAGGCTATGCTAGGTTTTTATAGTCTTTTAAAAAATGTTTTTATGATAAATTTTATAGACATATATGTGTATATTTCCTAGTAAATTTTTTGTTCATATTTCTTTTTAAGAGTCCATTGCCTCTTTACACTTGTTGAATATTTATGGTATTATCACTCAAAATCTACTAGTTATTTTCATGTTTTTAAGTCATGGTAGATAAAAAACATTTTTGGACATTCTTTTAAAAAGCCAGAAATGTTTGTATATGTTTTACATTTCTCTTGTTCTACTGACAGTGAAGGTAGCTGGTAAATATTTCCTAAATACACAATACTATCTTATGAAGGAAAAAAAAGGCTGTTAATGATACTTTTCTACACTTTATTGTATTACTCTTCTTTATGATGTACTCCTCTTGGATACTTTAGTCTCTACAAGAATTTTGGTAATATTCTCAATGTAATTTTGTCTGTACATTTTTATTCAACTAATATATATTTGGGATTTATGGTGACTTTGGACTTACTAATATGCTACACTCCTGATGTACTTATTTTACCTTAATTTCATGTTATGTATGCAAAATATATTTATCCCAATCTAATATGTATTGTTTTTATTTTTGTTTATTTCAGCCATGACTCCTAATCATACCCAAGTATATTCACCAGAAAAGGGCCTAAAACATATATTTCATGAAGTGATAAGTGCAAAATATAGAAGTTATGATCTTGAATATTTACCAAAAAAGAAAATAGGGAAAACTCTAAGTGAGAGTGAACACCAGAAATCATATAAAAAATCAGGCCTTGTTCTCCACCAGAAAATTTATACTGGAGAGAAGCCCTACAAATATAAAGAATGTGGCAAAGCTTTTAGTAAAAAAAAAGGTCTTATTTACCACAGAGGAAACCACAATGGAGAAAAGCCCTACAAATGTAAAGTATGTGCCAAAGCTTTTGGTCAAAAATCACACCTTATTTGCCACAGGAGAATTCACACTGGAGAGAAGCCCCACGAATGTACAGAATGTGGCAAAGCTTTCCATCAGAAATCAGACCTTATTTGCCACAGGAGAACTCACACTGGAGAGAAGCCCTACAAATGTAAAGAATGTGGCAAAGCTTTTTGTCAAAAATCACACCTTATTCGCCACAGGAGAACTCACACTGGAGAGAAGCCCTACAAATGTAAAGATTGTGGCAAAGCTTTTGGTCAAAAATCAGACCTTATTTGCCACAGGAGAACTCACACTGGAGAGAAGCCCTACAAATGTAAAGAATGTGGCAAAGCTTTTGGTCGAAAATCACACCTTATTCGCCACAGAAGAACTCATACTGGAGAGAAGCCCTACAAATGTAAAGATTGTGGCAAAGCTTTTGTTGAAAAATCAGAACTTATTTACCACAGCAGATATCACACTGGAGAGAAGCCCTACAAATGTAAAGACTGTGGCAAAGCTTTTGTTCGAAAATCAAGCATTATTTGCCACAGGAGAACTCACACTGGAGAGAAGCCCTACAAATGTAAAGACTGTGGCAAAGCTTTTTGTCAAATATCAAGCCTTATTTGCCACAGGAGAATTCACACTGGAGAGAAGCCCTACAAATGTAAAGACTGTGGCAAAGCTTTCGGTCGAAAATCAGACCTTATTTGCCACAGCAGAACTCACACTGGAGAGAAGCCCTACAAATGTAAAGATTGTGGCAAAGCTTTTGGTCAAAAATCAGACCTTATTTGCCACAGAAGAATTCACACTGGAGAGAAGCCCTACAAATGTAAAGATTGTGGCAAAGCTTTTGGTCAAAAATCAGTCCTAATTTACCATAGCAGATCTCACACTGGAGAGAAGCCCTACAAATGTAAAGACTGTAGCAAAGCTTTTGGTCAAAAATCAGACCTTATTTGCCACAGCAGGACTCACACTGGAGAGAAGCCCTACAAATGTAAAGATTGTGGCAAAACTTTTGGTCAAAAATCACACCTTATTTGCCACAGCAGAACTCACACTGGAGAGAAGCCCTACAAATGTACAGAATGTGGCAAAGCTTTTGGTCAAAAATCAAGCCTTATTCGCCACAGCAAAACTCACACTGGAGAGAAGCCCTACAGATGTAAAGAATGTGGAAAAGCTTTTGGTCAAAAAATAGACCTTATTTATCACAGCAGAACTCACTGGAGAGAAGTCCTACAAATGTAAAGAATGTGGGGCTGGGGTTGTTGTTCAGTTGTAGAGTGCTAGCCTCGCATATGTGAGATCCTGACTTTGGTCCTCAGCACCACACTAAAATAAATAAGTGAAATAACGGTATTGTGTCCAAATAAAACTAAAAAATAAACATAAAAAATAGAGTAAACCTTATTAACAACAGAATTTATACAGAAAAGAACCTCTACAAATTGAAAAAAAAATGCAGCAAATCTTTTAATAAGAAATCAATCATTTTCACCACTAGGCTACTTATACTGGAAAGAAGACATATAAATGTATAGAATGTAGAAACATTTTAAATTATATATCATATATTACTAGACATCAGATCAAACACATTGGAGAGAAACTATAAAAATGAGACCATTGTACCATTACTCTAAGAAAGAGACAACATTTAATCCTCACCACAATAACCATAGCATAGAGAATGTTTTGAAATGTGAAAATTGACAATGTGACAATGCCTCCAAAATTTATTCACCAATACTCAGAACCTGTGGATACATACTGGTTAGAAAAAATACAAATGGAAAAAAACATATAGCTACATGTTTCTTAAACACTGCTTATTTTTGGAAAATTCATTGTGCCCAGAAACCCTAAAAAGTTAAATAATATATCCAAAATGTATTTAAATTTTAAATTCATTGAACATCTGAAAACTTATACTAGTAGTGAACATTGAACAGATTTTGTCCAAAATATATGCCTTATATAACAGTATAACATTTATAATAAATGTGAGAGTATAGTAAAGTTATTATCTATATATTACACCTTGATGTATATGAGGATCAGTAAAATACAGAACTCATTTAAGTTTAGAAAACAAGTAGTTGTCTTTAGCTTTTGCTTAAATTTATTAAGCATTATCAAGTTATTTTGTAGAAATAACAGTCATAAATATCATACCTGCATAGTGAAGAAACATCATCTTTGAAAGAATATAGTTGTTTTTATAAATCAAAAATTACTATTTTCACTTTTCAATACTGAGCAAAGAATTATATTAAATCTATTTTTGATGTTTAACACTGAAGTGTAATATTTTAAACTTTAATTTTTTGTTGTATTTCAGTTTATGTTTAGGTATTTTTATACACTGAGCCACATTCTTAAGCCCTCTCTCCAGTTTTTCAAATTTTGAGACTGTATTGCTAAGTTGCTTGAAACCACACTAAGTTGCTGAGGCTGAATTTAAACTTCTGAAACTACTCAGCTTCCCAATTTGCTTGGATTACAAGCATGGACCATCATGCCAGGTTTACAGTGCATCTTTTTTACCTATATTTACCTTATGTATGCAATATGTCTTTATAACTGAATATTTGTTTATATGTTAACACTCATGTATTGCATCCTGTTGTTAAATGACAGATATAATAGTGTTCCACTTGACTAAATGTTCTATGTAACAGTAAAACATACTGTTGAGTAAATAATACTCTAGCATCTGTTAATACTTTTACACATTTTAAATAAACTTAATGTGGAATACAATTTGCATAAGTCAGATCATTATTTTTTTTTCTGTTTGTATTTATGGTGAAATTAAGAGTTATAAGAAGGACATAGATATAGGAAAATTAGCCCCAGATTTCCATATCTTGAATTATAAATTTTCAAATTTTAACTTTTTAAAATTTTAACATTTCCTAGTGATTTTAATAGACTGAATTTCCACAAACTTAAAGGTAGCTCTTACAGGAGAGAAGAGCTTTATCTTTCTTGTGTGCATAATGGTCTTCTAGACTTCATCCTCATTGGAGACTTTTCATTTTTCTGTGAATGAGGTCAATGATCAGTGTTTTGATGTACATTAGTAAATTCTGACATCCTTGTTATTCTATAGGTAGTGTTATTTCAGGGCAGGAATTAGAGAAATGGATGTGGAGTCAAGGTTGAGTGAGTCCTTATACTTATGACAAAATAATCAATGAGCTATGTTTTGTAGTCTCATTTTCTGAGGACCAAGTAGTAAGAGGTAAACTGAGAAGGTTGTATGTAAAGATTACGTTTCTTATCATAAAATGTTGACTTTTCAGCTACAATAGGGTAAAAGCTTCTTATACACAGAATCCATACAAAAATCATATTGAATATCATTCACAATTTTATAAACATTACATATAATTCATGAAGAACAGAGTTTACAGCAACATATGCTTAAGAACAAGGTCTGAAGAAATTGTACACTCTCCAATATAGACATATTCATACCAATTTAATTATACATAAAACTACACTAAATGAGAAGAAAAATCAATTATATCAACACACAATGATATAGAAATAAAAACTTGTAAATACTTAAGCAAGAGACCAATAGTGGATGAAGTGTGTTTTCCAATGCTAGGGAAAAATGGACATATAATCAGTTAAAGGTAATTGAAGAAAGATAAGTTACCCACTTGGAGCTACAACATCATTTGAAAGAAAAAGTGTCATAAAGTAAGCAAAGATTATTCACTTCCATTTGTATGCTTTGTAATATTTTCCAAAATATTCTGCTTATTTTATTGCAGTCAAATTGGGAAACAATCCAGAAAGTTAAAAAAGACAAGTATTGCTCTTCTGGTTTTAAAAGCAAGAAAAGGAATAGAGTGAGATTTATTGAGCTAGAAAAATTTACTAGTTAGAGTTAAAAAAAAAAAAAAAAGAACTGAGATTACCAGAGTCTAAGTATAATGTATTTCAGCCATCCCTGGCTGCACAGGGCATTTTTGCTTAACAAAGAATTTGTTAACGTAAGTATGCTTAAAAAACATTGCTGTTTTTAGTCAGTCTTTTTCATTAATAACAATGATGTACCTTTCAACAGTTTCCAGCCACAAAAATACACAATTTCAGAAATCTTCTGGTTCATCCTCCATATATTCTGCCACAATATTCACCAGACAAGATAATATAAACCTTTTGTCAGCCCCATCAAGGCATTCACTTCTGCTAATTTTAAGGCCAAACATATAATGCATAGAAAAGTATGATAAATGGAACAACATAATTTTACTTAGTAAAATTCATGAAAAATATATCCTAACTCCTTTGTCTTGGGATTACATTAGAAAAAAATATGAGGTAATTATACTGTGTATTATGACCTTAGGCTATGAGCCTTAAAATTACCTTAAAATACAAAAAATATATATTAATGTTTATTTTTAAATATAGTTTTTATATTTCAAATATTCAAATTCCACAGCAATCAATGATACAAAAACATGAGGAAAAACAACTGCAGTTTGATATCTCATGACATTTCAATACCTGCTGTAGATTGCCTGTGGCTTCCACTTTTAATTTAAAAAAAATAATGATTTTTCCATACAATTTTTGTGAAGTGGAGGTCAAAATCTCCTGCATTGTTTTCCTGAGCAAGCCATCATACTTGAAACAACTGAAACCCAAATCAAAATATGTTTACTCTACATTCTAATTATATCAGTTCTTAACTCATCTAGCATAAAACAAATCCACTTTCTTCTGGTTGAATATCTTGAGCTCAAAGATATGTTACCTGGGAACTAAAAAAAAAGTATGACCTAAATGAAGAGATCTTTTTTGCATAAGGCAAATTGCACTTTTTGTATTTGATTTTTCTGCCTGTGAAGATCTACATTTATTTTTCTACAATGGTATTATGATTGATGGTGACTTGTGTGATTACAGGAGGCTTAAAATGTGTGTTTGAGTCCTTTCCCTGGTAAAAAATAGTATAATTTTTACTCTAATAGGAGACTCAAAATGGTGCTAGAAAAACCTATTTTTTAATCTGCCTCTTAATTCATGGTTTTCTAATGGTTTTGATCTAGTCAGTTCAGACCATTTCTGATTAATGGGTGTCATCAAGATGTAAATTCCCTCTATAATCATTAGCAATGAGACAATTCTTCCCATTAAAAATAAAAACATTCTGAGTCTTTGCTATATTCTAAGGAACCACGCTTGCTTTTGCTTTACTAAACAAAGTAAATTCCACATATTTGAGTCCCAAAGTAAATGGTAATACATTAACCTAAGCACCATGAGGAATATAAGAAACACAAGATATCACCTTTGAAATATAAAAACAAATAAGAATCAGAAATGCTAAGCCATTACCATCTAAACTATAGCAGAGCTTTTAACATGTAAACTCAGATGTTCTACTCACTCTCATAGTAAGATGCCTTAGACTCAAAGATATTTAATCACTCACTAAAACTCACTCAGTGAATGCATAACAGTTTTTATTCTAAAGATTTTACAGAATTTTTTGGTAATACATTGCAAAGTCTCACCTGTCTTCAGAAATAAGAAACAGAGGTTGTTTTAGTCTGTTTTATAATGTTATAGAAAAATACCAGAAACAGTCCAAAGTATAAAAAGAGATATGAATGCATAAAAATATTTTCTGAGAGGTTGGCAGTGTGGCTCAGTGGTAGAGTGATCACCGGTCACATGCAAGAATCTGAGTTCAATTCTCAGCACCACATAAAAATGAATAATTAAATGAAATAAAGGTATTATGTCCAACTGCAACTTATAAATAAATAAAAATATTTTTTGAGTACATAGTTCTGAAGATTTAAGTGCACTGTACCAGAATCTTCTCAGCTCCTGTGACAGATCCTTCACCTGCATTACACATGAGGTATCATTATGGTGAGGGCTCATTTAAGAGGTAGAGAGAACATAATGAGACAGGAAGTCAGAGAAATTCAGAAAAAAGGCTTTCTCTTTGTAACAACTGGCTTTAATAAGAACTATGTTGTGCCCCATGAAAGTTACATTAGCCCTTTCCAAGAGCATCTCCCACAATGATCTAACCACAATTTACTAGATCTCACTACTTAAACATTCCACTATTTTCCAACTCTCTCCCTTTGAAACTAAGTTCCAAACACATGAGCATTTGGGGGACATACTCAAATCATAATGAAAGTAATACGAGAGAGACAATGGTAAAAATGAGACATAGAATGTGATTTCTTAGTAGTTATAAAGATTCTAGGTACTGCAATAAAATGCTTTAGAGTATAGAAATTATTTTAGGTTGATATTTTATTTTAAAGACAATAGGGAATTTAATTAAATTACTTTTTGAAGAATGAATGAATTTGAATGTGACAAGACTAATGGGCTAGGTATATTAAAATAAGGGAAAAGTCTGTGCAAAAACTCAATGAATGTTTAGTAAACCATGCCTAGGTATAAAAAGAGAATGCTGGGCTTTCTGATTATGCTATATCAAGCCAAAAGTTTACTGGCTAAAATCTGGTGGCCCTCAAACCAGAGCAAATATTCCTATAAAAGATGCAGTGGACATCAGTCTCAAGAGCTTCCTACTTAAAATATCTGCTTCCAAAGACTGCATAATTCATAGAAATTCTCAGGAGTATTATATTTCTTTCAATTTCAATTTTTAGCTTTCTATATAGTTACCGCACCATCTCATGGCCAGATCAATATTTTCTTGAACTTCTTCATATATTAATATATACACTATCTCAGATATGTTTCTTTCTAGAATGTTAGGGATCCCTCCTAGTGAATTCTGAGATGTGTGAGAGGTTGAACAAGCATAGAAATTTGCTTATAAAAATAAGCCATGTTGTAGGTGGGAAGTAAAAGGAGAAAAGATGCAAAAGTCCTCATCTGAATTTGTATGTGCTGATACTACACAAGGTTATTCCAATGATGTCTGGTTTGGGTTAAGGAAGCAACTTTTCTTATACATTATGACACAAAGTTCATCAAATATGGTTGTTACAGACTTTTTGAGAACATCTAAATTTTTATTAGTAATTTCTACATTGAAAAACGACTGTTACCTTTAAACAAATCTATCCATTGCAATAAATCTGAAATAGTTCTTTAATATTGCAAAACAGAAAATTGATGGCATTATTCACTGAATGCCAATATTTTCCAGTAACACCTCACACCACAATATGTGTACCTTATATAGTTTAACACCTATAGGGATTCTTAACACAATGGATAGATAATTAAAGTAAAGAGTTAAATGAGGGCTGGGGATGTGGCTCAAGCAGTAGCGCGCTCGCCTGGCATGCGTGCGGCCTGGGTTCGATCCTCAGCACCACATACAAACAAAGATGTTGTGTCAGCCGAGAACTAAAAAAAATACATAAATAAATACTAAAGTTTCTCTCTCTTAAAAAAAAAGTTAAATGAGACTCAGAAACAACTAATTATAGTAAAAATTATTATTACCTTATTTCAAATACCAGTGCACCCTTTTGCATTTTTTTCCCAAAAGTTAATTTTTTTAACCTTTGGTATGATATTGCACTTTATTTAAATACCATGATAAACAGTACTGTTTTTTTTTTTTCATATGTACTCTCTGATGCATCACAAATATATTTGCATACCCCAAGACCTTAGAAGATTTCTATACACATTATTCACTAGAGAAACAGTAGTTACTTCTGAAATCTATACTGCTCTTTTCAAATGAGGTCTTGCAGTTTTTTAAAAAAAATATCTGAAATAATTATAATGAACTTATTTCAAATTAGCATATAGTAAGTGACTGATAAATATTTGTGAAAAGGATGAAGAAATAATAAGAGCATTTATAATATCTGTACAATATGGTATGTGGTATTTCATGATTTTAGCTACAAATTATTGAATGTTATAACAATCTTACTATGTGAGTAAGATGTGGGTATGATGAACCAATAATAAATAAAAATTGCATGCTGCATTGTTAGTAATTCTCCAAATATTTTTTTTTTCAAAAACAGACACTCTGATGTGTGTTTTTTGTCAACTATTATATTATGAATGAATGAAGCTCAGTAAATGAATAATTGGAGCTACATACTTGCTTAGGGTGACTATCATTCATTGTTAAAAAAACCTTTAGCTATATAAAATTTTAATAATGTATGTACCATTGTGATATAATGGAATTTTGATAAAATTTACATTAAAAATGCTAAAGTCTTTCATTGAGTTTTATATCAGTTTATGAATTCAACTTACTATATGTGATTTCCTCAATTCAAAGTGTCTTATATTTTAAGAAACTGTATGGGCAATGCAAATTAAAGTTAACATTCTAATATCAAGAGCAGAAGCACCATAGGAAAGATAAAAACAAAGAATTGGGAGATTCCACCATTATAGATGTAATTTTCTCAACATCTTTTCAATGTACCTAACCCACTATTGATACCAAAATTAATGAGCAAACTCTTCTCATGCTGATTGTGTATGATGCTATTATATAAAATGAAAACAAGAAAATGTGTCAGAGATACATTTTACAACATTAGTTGAAAATACAATTGATTGATCAGTATCTCACTGACCCCAGCAAATACCTTCTCAGTGTGCAAGATAAATGGGTAAAAATTTTAAAAATCAAGTAAAATTTATGTTAAAGAATAGCAACTATTTTTTCATAAGGACAATGCTAATGTCTTTTGAAACAACATGACAATAAACTGTGCCCTACCACATAAAGGAAAGCAACAATTCTGGTAAACTTCTTCATTTTATTCTTTGAATATGCCAAGTATTCTTTGGCAAACTTCCACATATATTGTTTTAATTTCACAGGTGTAAATTATATCTGGTTTCCTCTAAATTGCTACTTATTTAATATAAATTTGTTGATAAATTATCTCTGCATGTGATGATAGTGAGATATAGTGAGGAATGGAAGTCATTTAAAGCTCTATGAATTGCAATTCCAGAATGCTGGGAGGAAACTGTACATAATCATGAGAAACATATTGAGTACTATGAATTTTTTCCAGATATTTATTTCCCTTAGTATCCACTTTTCACATAAACTTGTGCTTTTAAATGAAGCTGACTATTAAATATCATAGAAAAGGACATCAAAGTAACCAGAAGAAGAAATTTAAAAGAGAAACAGTCAAATCATAAACATCTGGTTGAAACAAGAACTGGCAAACTGTTGGATCTTAGCTTTTGACTTTACTAAATTTTCTCCTATCATTTTTTTTTTATTATGACTATGAGGAAGGTACTTCTATTAAAACCATGACCAGAAAAATTTATAGCAATTTGTTTTTCTAAAACATGGATAAAATTGACGTGCTAACTCAGGATAGAATCTAATGAGTAAATCTTGTTATGGTAAGAAAAAAAATGTATAACTACTCAACATGAATATTGGCCTTTTCAAGAAAAGAATATTAGGGTGAAAACCAATTTGGTAAGATAGTATTGAATATTTTATATCAAAGAAAAGGCAGAAATATTTAAAATAATTTTGATTATTAGATGCATGTAAAAGAAAGTAGTGTCCAAGCATGATGTGGTGGTACGTTCCTGTAATCCCAAATATCATAGAGGCTGAGGCAGAAGGATCACAACTTCAAGGCAGCCTTGGTAACTAAGTGAGACCAGGTCTCAAAATAAAATATCAAAGAATTTTGTATATATATGAGTGATAAAGCACCCCGAGTTAAATCCCCAGTGCCATATAAAACAGTAGTTTTCAAAATTTACACCCAAATCAGCAGCCTACACTCTATCTGCAAGTATGTAATGTTTTAAAAGGAAACTAAATTTAGCCATACCTACTACTAGTTGTCTGATTATATTGATCATAATCTTGAAATATATACATAGAAGACCCTTCACAATGTTTTATGTGTTCCCATTATTTTTTCTAATTGCAATGAGAAAGGGAGGAAAACCAATTTAACTTATGGGGCCACTTCTTTTTCTTCAGGCCTAATTAATCAAATATTAAAATGATTTAGCATTTAATTGATTATCATTTATGATATGTGTTCTGTGATTTCTTGCTTAATCTACATTGGAAACTTTATTATTTCGGAGTATCAGCATCTGTACAGGCCACCACACCCCACTCTATTTTTTAATAGTTACAAGTCCCTGTGTTCATGCTTCCTCAGTTAGTTATTCTCTTTTAAAAATAATTATGTGTTGAATTCTTTGTCTACAGAAAACTTATGAAGGTTAAAAACCCTTAAGCATTTTCACAAGTTTGACTTTAAGATAGTTTTCATCACAAAGCACACACCAGAAGTAAGAATGATTTTTTTTTCTCTAATTTATTAGCCTTTCTGACATCCAATATCAGGACATGAATGCTGCACATGGAGGGATGTTCTTACCATCAAGAACAATCAATACTACTTTCTTCAATCCCATTAAATTTTACAAAAAGTGCACATTTTACTGTATTTCATATACAGAACTTGGCTTTCCATTATTTGTGTTTAGTGCGTTTTAACTTTCTTTTTTCATCACTTTGTTTTTCCTGTATTTTCTAATATTCAGTTTTTTTGTGGTGAGAAAAAATAGATCACTAAAATCTTCTAACTTTTGCTACATTCAATCACTTGACTATTCACTAGCTAATATTTCTATTAAATGATCATTTTAAAGGTAGGACTGAGGTATGCTAACAAAACTGTTTTCAAGGTCTACTACAGAATCAGCATAACTTTCTTGAGCTCTGCAGTTAAAACCACTGTTTCTGTCCAAAAACTCTGCTCCCTTTTTTAAAAATTTTTCTTCTATATTGAGTAACTCTCTTTGAAATGAAGCATGTAAAATAGCTTTTTAGGTTTTTATTATTTATGAAAATCTATTTTTATTTATCATTGATGGACAATCTGCTTCATTTTGAATACTATTTTTCCTTTAAATCTTGAGGTTATTCTGTATTTATCATCTATAATCCATCATTAAGGATAAATAATTGGGTTTTATTCTTGCTTTCTTGAAGCTGACCATGGTTTTTCATTCCAGGATATTTTCTTTGTTTTAAGCACAGCTACTTGAGAAAATATGGAGATATATTTAGCATATTTAAATTTTATTTTCTTGATTATAGCATTAAATAAAAATAAAATATTTCCAGACCTAATTTTCTTTTCAGTATATACATGTAGGAAAATGGATAAAATATGGAAAACAATATATCTGTTTTTCAGACACCAAAAACAGGCATAGCAGGTGAGTGAAACCATAAGCAATAAGTGCAGAGTGGTTAGGCGAACTATAACTTTCTTTTAAAAATGGTTCTTAATAAGTGCATTTTGATAAAATGCTGTTAAAACTTATGGGTAAAAGAGAAGTAAAAATAATCAAAGTATACCACTGTAAGAAATACTTGAGGTCTGGCACCTGAGAGCAGACTGTGGGGGAAACTTCATGTTGCGATAGGAAAGAATCCCCCACATTCTCTTCACCCTCTCACCCACTTAACCTCACCAGAAACCACCAAGACGCCCAGAATAAAAGGTCTCAAGTTTAATAGTCACACTCTTTCCAACTACAAAAGGCAGTTACAATTCAACTGAACAAAGAAGCTAATGTGCAAAGTTAAGGGGATCTGAGACATCATATAAAAAGTTAGGTTAAAAATAATTGTTTTTTTTTTTTTTATTTTGTGTGTGTGTGTGTGTGTGTGTGTGTGTGTGTGTGTGTTTTGTTTTGTTCCAAGGGTGTGGCTATTCCTTGGTCACCTGAACTCAGCAAAGAAACTGTTATTTTGATGAAGTGTTAGTGGGTGACCCACATTAAAAAAAATGTTAAAAAATTTTTAAAAAGCCTAATTACCAAAAAAAAAAAAAAAAATGTTGTTACTTTCTCCCTCTACATTTTGCTTTTTAAAGTATCTATTAAAAATATTCCTTTTTTCGTTTTAGGTGGACACAATATCTTTATTTTTTTTTTTTTAATTTTTACATGGTGCTGAGAATGGAACTCAGTGCTTCACGCATGCTAGGCAAGCACGATACTACTTGAGCCATATCCCCAGCCCTAAAGAATCTTTTCTAAGTTTTGATTTTTATTTTTAATCCTGAAAAGTAGACAGTAAAACAACTTCTGAAAGAATTTACAACCAACTGCATGAGGGTCTGGGAAGCTGAGAGGCTGAAGCAGGCCTGGGAGGAGCAGACCGGAAGTCTGACTAAGGAGCAGACTTCCCTTAGTCACTGGAGGTCAAATATAACTAAAAAGAGACAAAAATCAATAAGTGTTTGTAAACCAGGAAATGACACAGATTATCAACTTAGTATCAGTTATAAAAAGTTCATATAATCAAGAAAATAGAGAAATCATGAACAGGATTAGAAAAATAATAGGTGTAATTTTTATTTTTAGAAGCTTATTGGTGATACATAAAAAATAAAGATGAATTTTATGTTTTGATTTTAAATGGAAGGCAGAGAGATATGGAAGTCATATAGTACTTCACAAACTTTACTTTGGTTACAAAAGTATAATCAATTGATAAATTCTACATATTTTACTCTCTATCTTCCTTGGCATTTCACCTGAGGTCACAGAGTGACCAATAACTAAGCAAATAATTAACCAAGAAGATAATCTCTGAAGTTACACTCTTTTTCAGAAAACCCCAATCAACTTCAGAGCAAAGGTGTGATACAATACCTATTCATTTCCTTCTTTGGGAAAAGGTCCCTTTTGTGAATCAGATAGAAGAGGAAATTGGCCAACCTCTATTAAAATATTACTAGAAATAAATATGAGTTATCTTCATTTAGAAGTAAAGTGAAATAAAATAACACCATTGTACAGTATCTTTCAGGATTACCCTTGAAAAATAAAAAAAATGAAAAAAACTCTTTCTAAAGAGCAGAATACTTGGCAGCACACTTCATCCTTAATTTCACGTGGAAAAAGAAGTTACCTCAGGTAAGAAGGTACATAACAAGGTACATAAAATAATAGGAAGAAATCAAGACTTGGTCAATGGTTTAGAAGAAACTTATGAAGACTATAAAATTTGGGGGGTACAGTAATAAGGATGGATCTCTGAGAGAGACAATGCAGTGTAAATATCATAAGATTTCATGCTATCACATACCAAAGCACATACATCATGGACATTGTACAAGACAAACAAGTTGACAACTTGACTTGGACAGTTGTTTTTATCCAGCCTCTGATGCTGCACAGGATGCATGAGGACTGAGTACCATAGTGGTTTCCAGTCACCGTATTTTATCTATCAAATTCTTCTTCCAAATATCTAGCCAGCCAGGAGGAGAGGTCTATCTCTAGGTTCTTGTTACAGCATCATTCTTTTCATCATTCTCTCATAATAAATTAAAAAGTGGACATCTTTTAATGCAGAAATAATTTTAACCAGAAAAACCCAAACTTTTTTTTTTTTTTAATTTTGCTTTTACAGACAATAAATGCTAAGCAAGTAACACTACACTTAACAAAAATAATGATATTACTATTGGTCTATGACCATGGGATCCACTGTATTATCATCTAAAAAAGAAACAAAAAGCTGCTGGCCTGGTAGAATTCTGGAACAGGTGATGGTGTTGCTAACACTTCTTAAATTTCACATCATTATATCAGTTTGTGCTACCAAGAGACACACTATATAGATCCAGGAACCAGAGTGTCAAATTTTAAGAGTCTTAACTCACCATCACTCCTACTAATGCTCTTGGCAATTATATTTTCTTACGCCATGCCTCTGCATCCTCCACTTTTAGAAATCCTAATCATTTAAGAGGACACTTTTCCAACAGGATGTCTAACAAAATTCCAACTAAAATTTAAACTGCACTTGAGGACTCTAAATTCTATGTACTAAGAAAACAGAAAGCAAGAGGAGAAATTACAACCCTAGCTAGGTGAATTCACTCTCCTCACCAGAAGGACATTGATTCCATGTTGCAATGCTAAGCAAGTACCACTAATAAAGTGCCAATACATCATGCCTAAAATTGAATCAGACCACACTTAACAAAGATAAAAATATTACTATTGGTCTATGACCGTGGTATCCACTGTATCCAAATATAAAAGTCTATTGTACATTTGAAGATAAAAATCAGATGATTCAATTTGAAAACAGATGATCCAATTCTCTACTTTTTAGTATTCACTTTCCATACAGAAATTGTAAAAGTATCAGTGCAGGAGTTGTATCTTGAGAAAATTATAGTAAGGAGCCTCAAATGATTTGGGGATGAGTATAGAGACCAAAGGAAGTATGTTTAGTGGATCTAAAATGAACAGCAGAAGAGACACAAGATGACTATTAATTTGACATTCAGTCTACACAGCTGTCAAAACTGTAGTTAGTTGCACTGTTTTCCATTCTTATAAGTTTTCTTCAGGAATAGAGTCTCACCAGTACCATAAACTAAGTAAAGAACTTAGACTGAAAAATGAGATTTTTGTGGTGTCACTATAGGGAACTATGCTTTATGGCACCATTAGGACTGAAGGATTCATTTCCCAAATAATTGCTGAAAGTGGTCTTTTCAAAATATTTTCATTAGTAGAAGATCATTTTTCTGGCTATTACCATTTAAGGCTTCCTAAATTCAAGATTGTTTGAGACTCATGTAAATCACACTCCATGTCTCAAGTAGGAAATATATAAGAGGGCAATACAGATCCATAATTTCACTTTGAGTAAGCAGAAGCCTCCTTTGAGATTAGACTGCAAACCCAGATTCTGTGTGCCCAAATATGCTTTCTTCCCTTTATTTCCATTGTGATGATCTGAAGCACACTAATTTATGGACTTCCAAGATGCCTAGTCATGGTCTTAATCCACCTCCTGGGAAGTCCTAATTAAAACTCAAATGCATACTTCATCTACTTCTGTTTTCCAGAAGTTCTTGGAAGTCTTTTGTCACTGGAGATTACCTCCACTTTTCATTGTGGATGTTTATCTCATTTTATGCTTCTCTTTTACTGTTACTTTAATTTATTGTCAGTAAAATAGACTTGTATATATTTTTTTAAAGAGAGAGGAGAGAGAGAGAGAGAGAGAGAGAGAGAGAGAGAGAGAGAGAGAATTTTTAATATTTATTTTTTAGTTATTGGCGGACATAACATCTTTGTATGTGGTGCTGAGGATCGAACCCGGGCCACACACATGCCAGGCCAGCGCGCTATCGCTTGAGCCACATCCCCAGCCCCAGACTTGTATATTTGAAGATCCAGATCTCTAAATAAAACGGTTAGCTTAGTTTATGGGCTTATAATACACAATCAAAAATGTTCAATACATTTTAATATGAATTTAGATCCATGATTAAAATTGGAGGAAATAAAATAGGCTTCATTAGGATGTAATTCTGCACTACAAAATTTCATTGTTTTTAACAAAGGATAAGAATTTTGGAAGATAACATGACAACAAGAAAAAGAATCACTATTTTTTATATATAGTTGTGTTTGAAAGAGAATAATTATGTCACCATAAATTGATGATATAATATAAAACAAAAAGCTTTATAACCAAGTTCTGTTTATTTTTGACAAAACATATTTGAAGCAAAAATACCAAATCCATGAATCTCCTCAAAATAATATACAGTGAATAGCATTTCTACACAAATCATGTAATTTTTATGATATTATGTAAATTTTCTAGACATAGATGTAGAAGTTAAATACACTAATATTATTTCTCAAGGCACATTTATTCTGAAGCACAGTTCCATAAATCTGCAAATACAATTAAATTTTACTTATTATGCACAGATCAGTACCTCAAAAATGACCAAATACCTGGATATATTTTCTTTGACAGCTTTCTATTTCCTAGACAATAATGTCAGCTTTAATATAATATATCTCCTACCTTTTCAGTGACACAGAATTTTTAAATTTTAAGTAAACTTCTCCTATAGGCTCAAAATTCACCATATAACTATGGTACTAATGCATTAGTGATGGATGTTACAAGAAAATTTCTTAGTTCTTTTAAGAGAATTTTTTGAAATGAAACACTATATCAACACATGATCCTTCAAACAAATAATTATGATAATGCATACACAGCAATAAATTTGGAGTAAAGAAGGTATATATATATATATATATATATATATATATATATATATATATATATATATATATATATATTAGCTACAGGACTTTGAAATCACATGCTTTGTACCTAAAAGACAGTTATTTTGCTTTGTAATTGTAGCATTATTATATATGTGTGAGGAGTTTTAGGTCTATGTTTTTGTTTTGTGATCTCATGTGCTTCATTTATTCAGATGTATTAATGTAATATATGCTTATATGAGTTATATGCCTCTTTCTAATTATAGAATATATATTTTAGAAACTCTTGGTAATCATACAGTTCTAAATTAGAGAGCAATTACCATGCAAGCTAGAAAATGCAAAGTGGCTTAAAGAACTCCTCATCCCAGAGTCCAGCCTTAGAGTTTTCCCATTGTTGATGATCAATAAATTTATATTTTTCTTAAAGTTAAGATCTGTTTAATCTTAAAGTAAAGAAATAGGAAGCCAGAGAGGTGCTTCTTCACAGATATCAAGCTGTCATTACTGGGAAACCCAAGAAAGAAGTCCTAGAGGGCAGTCTGTCCCTCTGATTGAGGTAGTTATGTAAAATTCAAGTCCTGCTTTTCTTCCTCCTCTAAACTTGGAAATTATATTCCTGTGTATTTTTAATCCAGGAATGGGAAATTACTAGTACATTCATTGATTTTCAAAAATATTCAGTGTGCTTCCAAACCCTTTTATCATGATCCTCTCATTTGTCATTTCCTAACTTAAAGAGTACAGGGTGTGGAAATTTTTAATCTTTTGAGTTAAATTGGATCCAAAGACTTTATGATAAATATAAGTAGTTTATGGCATTGTGATATTGCCCTCTATGAAATGAAGTTTTTAACATAGAATATCATTTCCTTCTAAAATTTAAAAAACTTATAATTACT
Organism: Marmota flaviventris; assembly: GCF_047511675.1. Lineage (NCBI taxonomy): Eukaryota > Metazoa > Chordata > Mammalia > Rodentia > Sciuridae > Marmota > Marmota flaviventris. The sequence goes on from NC_092506.1 coordinate 129,893,926, forward strand.
CAAATTATAGAATTCATATCAATAGTAGTTCTATTTTATTTTATAATATTACAAAAGCAAGTTTATAAATAAAAAATGCTAAATTACAGATGGGTATATGGCTCAGTGTTGGAGCACTTGCCTAGCATATGTGAGGCCTTGAGTTTTATCCTCAGCACCACATAAAAATAAAATAAAGGTTTATAAAATATCAAGGTAAAAAATCATGTCTTCTTTTATAATATTTATACAAATAAGTAATTTTTAAAATCTCTAGATGACATTCCATATTTAAGTTGTATCACTAGAACTCATTAAAGTTAGAACAAATGGAAAACTAAAATTAATCATTTTTCCCTATTAAAAAATGACTCATTTCAGAGGATATAAATTAAAGAAGCAAACGTTGTTAGAACACAATATCCTCAGTGAACCATACAGAACACAGTTTTCTGGATTGAGTAAAACCTATCCTATTACTAGGGATAGATGTGGATTCACCCAACACACATTTTTCTCACTTCAGTTATCAAGTCCCTCTAATATCCTCCAGGTGCCATTCCAATATTATTACCAAATTATGTCTGAATTATATAATGGCAACTGTGTTCCCACTATACATACCTTTGTTATAGATTCAGAATTACCATATATTATCAAAATAGTTCTTGATATAATCTCATGTTGAGGTTTTCTGGGGTAGTATGTTACTTTGATTACATTTTTCTCTTCTTGATTAAGCAGTAGGAACATATTGAAAACTCTACAATTTTCAGTGAATTGAAATGGAAGGATTGCACAAAAGTAAAGAATTGCAACCATCTGAAAAAATGAATCTCAATGTAGTAGGTGTGCACACCAATGTATTTTTTTAGTGCTGTCTTTTGACCATTTACTACCCGACCTAATGCCTTTAATATATCATCTAAGATGACACAGAGAAGCATGTCCTCTAAGGTGATATTTTTATTTGTATTTATAAGTTTTTATTGAGTTAAAGTGTTACCTTGATGCTAAATCTGATCATCTTGTATGACATATACGGAGTCATATTACATATATTCTAGAGGTATTGTGTATGAAAGAAGAACACATATGGATGTGTTTCTGAAATAAAAAGTCCTCAGTAGAAATGCTGGCCATTGTTTTAATTATGCAGTTCCTCATATATGTGATTTAATAGATGTAAATCTTTTATTTTAATAATGGCTACATATGTTTTTGCTTCAAATTGTTTTCATAAAGTTAAAATATTCTAGCAATAGGTGTAGAAATCTCGTTGGCAGTATTTTAGGCCTGTCTTTGAATCCCCAATGTAGCTATCCACCTTGCATATATGTTATTATCATGACTAGAAAAAATATCTTAAGTGACCAAATTCCAGCTATTGAATATCAGTAGAAATATTTTATTATTGTCTTCTCCTCAGTCATCTGGAATAAAGGTGGTATTTCAAGTCACAGTTTAGATAGACTCAAAGTCATTCCATTGTAAGGTTTTTAATTAAAGATCAAGAATTTGACCCAAGCGTAAAAGATAAACTTCCATAAAATCCCAATATTCATCTGCTTGAAGGAAGCAGAATGTGTTTCTTCAGTAAAGAAACCATACATAAAATTGATACAGAAAATTTGATGTTAATCTGATGGAATATTTTCTATAAAAGGCATGTTGTGTTTTAAGTCAAGTGTCTGAAATAGTAGGTATGTGTTTTAAATTGTTTCAAGCCACATATTTAAAAACACCAGTCATCAGGGCTAAGATTGTGGCTCAGTGGTATAGTGTTTGCCTAGCAAATGTGAGAAACTGTTCAATCCTCAACACCACATAAAAAATAAAATAAAGTGTAAACAAGGTTTGAAAAAAAAATAGCAGTTATCAGAAAACCATGTGGATGAGGCTACATTGTTCCATGACTCTTTAGACCTTTTAGATATAAAAAACATAACAATAAGAGAAACCAAAATAGTGAAACATTTATGAACATAGGATACCATTTTAAAATCTGAGGTAATGTAGATATTTGGTTAAGACATCAAAGTGTTGATTTCTGTTTATTTTAATTTTTAACTGGAATCTACTATTTATACTTGGATATGAGACCCAGTATTGTAACTCAGCATGTGTATATAGTGTGTCATTATCAGATCAGGGTAATTTTCTTCTGATTAAAATTATTCTTTGTTTAAAACCTGCAAATTTCTTGCTATTTTGTTTTGTTTAAGAAGTTATTGTAGAACATAATCACCTTATTGTGCTTTAAAACCTAAGACTTACTTTCTGGTCTTAACTTTTTTTGACACTTCTTACACAAAATCAGTCTCTTTCTCATTCTTATCATAAATCTGGTTAGCATTTCTGTTTTCAGTTTCTGTGTAATCAACTTTTCAGCTTCAACACATAAATGTCACATGCAGTATTTGTGGGAAAATAAATGTCTTTACTAGGAAAAATAAAATATTATCCTCAATAAATAATTTGGGAAATTGGCATAATTCTCTGCATTCACTCATTCAGTGTTTTGAACTTGTCTCTAATAATAAATTTGGAAAAAGAATAAAAATATATAAATCAAATATCCATATGTTTTCAAGATTTTATGGGTCACATTTGGTCAATGAGAGTAAGTTTTGTGACATTTATTTTTATAAAAATGGCATATGCTAATTCTTATAAATTTATTTATAATAAGTGTATATATTATATGTAAGTTTTTGTATTGTGAATTTAAATAGATCTATATTTCCATGGAATAAATAACTTTAAAATTTGTATTAGAGCTGGCTCAGTAGCACAGGCATGTCATTCCAGTGAATGTGGAGGCTGAGGCAGGAGTATTGAGAGTTCAAAGCCAGCCTCATTAACTTGGTGAGGTCCTGAGAAACAATTTAATCCTGTATCATAATAATAATAAAAAAAAAAAACCAAGAAAGAAAAGAGGACCCAGACTCAGTGGCACACACCTGTAATCCCAGTGACACAGAAGGCAGAGGCAGAAGGATTATGAGTTCATAGTCAGCCTCAAAAATGGTGATGAACTAAGGAAATTAGTGAGACTCTAAATAAAATACAAAATGAGGCTGGTGATGTTGCTCAGTGGTGGATTATCCAAGAGTTCAATCTCAGAAGGGTCAAATAAAATAAATAAATAAATAAAAAGTGCTGGGGATGAGTGGGTCTGTGGTTCCGTGGTAATACAATTGAATTGCATGGCATGTGTGAGGCACTGGGTTTGATTCTCAGAACCACATATAAATAAACAAAATAAAAATCTATCAACAAAGAAAAAAATATTTTAAAAAACTGGAGGTGTATCTCAGTGGGTAATCACCCAAATGCACTCACCCTGTACCCCTTCTCCACCTGGGATGCCCATCCTGACACATGTGAAAGAACAATATCTCAGCCTGACCACCTATCCAGCAGTTTTCCTTTAACAGCCCATGAGGACATATTCCTCACTTGATGCCCATCCTTTCATGCCACTGTGTGACTATGCACTGGGCCTACACTAAGCCACCCGAGCACAACTGTTTGTTAAGGTCCAGGTGAAGGTATCCCTAATTCATTCCACTGGGACGTTATATTTTATAAAATGGGTTTCTAATAGTTCAAAATGACAGGTTTTGGGACTGAAAGTACAGTTCAGTAGTAAAACGAGTGTTTCCCATGTGCCTGGCTCTGGGTTCCTCTGCCACACGACCAGCGTGAGCTTCATGAAAGAAGATTCAGTGCATAAGAAATTGCTAGAGTTTTAAATTAAAGAGACAGACTCTCATACCTTTAATGTAGCTCTGAGATGGCTTCTCCTAGCTCCAGCCTCCAGCCACCTAATCTGTTGGTGAGGTTTACAGAAGAGACTAGGGAGAGAGGGAGAGCATGCCAGGGAGTGAGCTTTTATTGGGCAACAAAAAAATTCAAGGGAAAATCCCAGCCAATGAAGGATAAGGGGGTCAGCATCTCAAGGTCAGCGCTGGCAATTGGGTCTTCAGGTCAGTGGCCAGGCACACCTCTGCATGGACAAGCCCTCGGACATGGGAAAGGGTGGGGAAGGCTTTTTAACACAGGCTGTGTTTAAGCGCCTCTCACCCAGCCAGGGAGGTAACTCAAATCACATGTAAGAGGATCCAACTCCAGCATGTAAAAAAAAAAGCCAGGCAGGCCTGGTGGCACATGCCTATAATCCCAGTGACTATAGAGGCTGAGGCAGGAGGCCCAAAAGTCTAATGTCAGCTTCAGCAATGTAGTGAGGCCCTAAAAATCTTAGAGAGACACTATCTATAAACTATAAAAAGGGTTGGGGATGGTTGTTCAGTGCTTAAGAAATCCTAGATTCAGTTCCCACAACAAAAAACAGAACCAAACTCAAACTAAAAATGAAAAACAAACTGTATTCCCCAATATTATTTGCAGGTAGGGGTCTCTATGATTCTGTGCTGGCCAATGAGATATCAGTGGAAGCCACTGGGCCTCTTAGATCTTTGTTTTTTTTCCTTCTTCCCTTTCCCCTGATTGCTGTATTGAATGGATTGCAGAATGAAAAACAGAAAGGGTTCTGAAGCATGATGGCATAGCTGGATAGCCATAGCAGCCCAGACTGCCAACCACTGGGCTTTTTGATTTTCAAGTAATAGGAAATCTTTTTCAGTATTTGATGGGTACATTTTTCTAGCAGTGGAAAGACTGATGCATTGATTTTTCTCCTTGCTCTACTTTCTGTTCATTGTCCTCAGGTTCAGGAACAATGCAGGTCAAAAGAACCAGCCATCTTTGTCACCAATTCTTTTTCAGGTCTCTGGGGATGGAGTGGAAGTACAACACAAAACCTCTACAGTACCTAATCTGAGCCCTTGGGACAGAGTTAGTCCTGAGTCATCTCCAGGATCCCTCATCTGTCCCAGAATGTTCACAGAGAGTGAGTATATTTCCTCTTGTTGCCAACACTCAAGTCCAAAATCCCAGGACTCCCATGGCTCTCCTGAGAACTGTTCCACAACAGACTAACACTGGTCCCAATCTCAATTCCTGCACTGATGGGACATTGGGAAAGTGATTTTAAGCAAGCCATAGTGTTCCCAATTTTGAAGTGGGTCGTCTCCAAAAAAGACTTGAATCTAAATGAACACAGAAGGAAGAAGCCTGGGTCCAAGGACTGAAGATGAACCCTGCCTCCAGAGAAACCTAGGATTTTAAAAGATTTCCAATTAAAGTGAGGTGGCAGGTAAAGTATAGACCTTGACATAAAACAATAGGCTGAGAGCAAAATGTCAGATGTGGGCAAAGACGTATGTGTGAGAGACTGATGTTTCACAGCCTCCACAACAGGTAAAAATGAATGATAAAATTGTAATATGTAACATAAGGAAAAGGAACCACATTTTTTCCTTTTTTATTTCTTTTCTTTTTTTGTACAAGTGTTTGAAACTAGGGAAACATAACCACTGAGCCTCATCCTCAGATTTTTTAATGATATTTTTTAGCTTTTGAGACACATTGTTAATCACAATATTGGGGTATTCTTATATCAAACAAGCATTTTTATCACAAAATAAATATGTCATGTTAGCAGCTACTTCTCTTTTACTGATTTTGTTTTTTTCTTTCCATAAATTCAAGTGAAAATGCTGTTTTTTTCATATTTAATAACTTTTTATAATTTTAACCATTATTTTTTTTGTTTTTATGTGGTGTTGGTATAACCCAGCACCTCGTGTGCACTAGGCAAGCACTCTCCCACTGAGCCACAAACCCAGCCCACATTTAACCTCATTTTAATCAAATTATTTTCTTTCTTTCTACCCATCCTTGTTTTTTTTAATTCACCCTCCAATCTATGTGACTAAAAAGTCCTGGGAAATGATACTGCCTAATGTTAATTCTGGTGTTTGGGGCACTGGGTTTTGGCAAGATTTCCACCCCTTGCCCAGTTTTGCAGTATTCTGCTGTATATTTTGAATTCTTTATAGAAGCCTTTAGCATTTTTGTGGAACAATGAAATAAGTTTCCCAAAGTATGGCACTATTTTTGAAAGGTTTGGAGATATTGAATGACATGATGAGAAAAGCACCTGGCATAGTGCGGTTGTGTGATTCTGAGAGGACACAAATTTCTTTGTGAGATCACAAATGGTGTTCTTACCTAGAATGTCCTTTCCTTTGCTCTTTAGCATACTTCAATTTATCCTTTAATACCTAGTTGAATGTGAAGAATTTGTACTCCCAGCCAATACCTATACCCAGCCTACTGGACCCCTTCTCTTTGTTGTTTTGCAGCAACAAAGCAACAGCAGGAAGGCTTTCAGTGTGCTCATATAGCAATGGGGTTCAGTGAGAACTATAAATGGGTTTTGGCCACTGAAATCACCTGGCAAAACCCAGCTCCTGGTTTTATTAAACTTTGCTATCAGGGCTGGGGATGTGGCTCAAGTGGTAGCGCGCTCGCCTGGCATGCGTGCGGCCCGGGTTCAATCCTCAGCACCACATTCAAACAAAGATGTTGTGTCCGCCAAGAACTAAAAAATAAATATTAAAAAAATTCTCTCTCTCTCTCTCTCTCTCTCTCTCTCTCTCTCTCTCTCTCTCTCCCTCTCCCACTCTCTCTTTAAAAAAAAAAAACTTTGCTATCAGATTCCTTGACCTCCCCAGTGTCATTGTTTTTTTAAATAAATCACCTAGTTCAGTTTCTGCAGCTTGAAGCCCAAGTCCCCAACTGCTTCCCTGTCTCTACAGCATTGTGTCAGGTTGTCAGAATAAACCATAGTTATACAGAAGTCATTATAAAGAGGCTTTCTCTTCTGAGACTGAACCTTGAGAAAGATGGCCATGACCAGATACCTATGCTTCCTCATTCTGAGATGCCCCAGGCTGGCTGGAGAAGAGATCACAGATGACTCTTGTTTGCCAAATAGCTGTGCCCATCCTGTGCTGAAAGGGGAGAGAAGGTGCTGAAGGCCACAGAGCTTAAAAAAAAAGCAGAAGGCCATGTCTTTGAAAACATGCTTTTTAAATCTGGCTGGGCTATTTCACAAATAGGACAGGGACATTGCTAGTTGCTGTACAGTGCCTCTTCTGCATCCACAATACAAAGACAGTGCTGAAAACATGCTCACATTTATGCAAAAAAGTATTATCATCAGTTGGAATTCTGTAAATGGAGATACTCTGTGGTTAGCAGAGTGGTTCAAGGTGAACCATTGAAGATGTGGGGTTCAAATGTGACCAGAGCCCAAAGGTAATTGTCCCTTAGACTCAGTGGTGTCACAACCATGGATATCTCAGCAAGATCTCTTTCATTCATTTCAGATGGAGTTTTCAAGGAGCAGTGGAGAGGCCAGGTGACAGTGAGGCTGGTGTAGGAGTGAACTTGATGGAAAACCATGGCTAATGAAGAAGAGCAGAGCCATTTTGTATGCTAGTGGATGGTGGTGGAATTGGGCCAAGCCAGACTGCAAAGGTTCCAGGGCTAGAGGGAAAAACCTGCAATCCCAGAGTGTTAAATATGTCATCGGAGGATGAGTCATGTGGACAGAATGCAGAGGATCAAATTGGTGGAGTGGGTGTGGCTCTCAGAACAATGCAGGTAAGAGGCCAGATGCTGGGTGGCGCCTAATGAAAAAAGTGGAGAGGACCTTGTGGGCAGAGCTGGTGAGGCAGAGTCAGGCTGAGTGAATGGAGCCCAACTCCTAAGAACAATGGGCGGGGAGAAGACAGGGGAAGCACGTGGGAGGCAGCACCCCACCCAGGACCCCTTAGGTGAACACAGCCTAGGAACCAGGAGGCACAGTAATGCAGGAGCAGAGGGCATGGTGGGTGCATCCACAGGAGGCAAATGGAGTCAGGAGAAGCATCCATCCGGTAATTCTGTCAGGATTCACTGTGGACCCAGAGGGGAAGCAGGGTCTTTGGCCTCTGAGATAGTAATGTGACCTCAATGTCTGCTCCATTGGGGGCCTCAGTTTCCCGTCTTACCCACTAAGGCAATGGAGGGAGGCTGAAGATGCCATGGCACAGCCTTTCTTTCTTCCTCCCACTCATTGGATGCTGTGCACTTTCTATATTTTCAGGTTGGTTGGGTCCCATGGGGTTTCTTGAAGGGGTCCTTGGGATATCACCTGAGACACTTTGTTTTTGGGGAACAATAATTTTTTTCCTGTGTGTTCACAGAGACTTCCCTTGGTGCCTGCTGTTTACATATTGAGACCCTGAAGTCCAGAGAGGGTAAGCCTGTGATGCAGCCATCACTTGCTGGAGTCTGATCTGGATTGCACAGTCCCCTTCACTTACTCACTCACAGGCAGGGGTTTCATAGCACCTGGGCAATAAAAAAAGCATTGATGTGGGAAGAGGCCTTGGCTCTTTCCAGGTGCTACTTTGGGACACTCCCTAAGTCTGTAAAGTGGGACACAAAGTGACATCTGACTCTCAGGCTGGTGTAAGGCCAAGTTCCAGCTTCATGATTCTCTAAAAGGCAATTTGCAATGGATGGGGCAGGGGACCTATTTTGACAGTATTATCATTTAGTATTTTTTTAAAACATTCATTTTTTAGTTGTAGGTAGACACAATACATTTATTTTATTTTTATGTTATGGTGAGGCTTGAACCCAATACCTCATGCATAATAGAAGAACACTCTACCTCTAGGCAAAACCATAGCCTTCATTAATTTTATATGTGGAAACATAACTCCTTGCATAAAAAAAAAAAAAAAAAAAAAAAAAAAAAAACTATAGTACCAGGCTCTGTCCTAGGCAGAGAGGACACAGACATGAACAAAACAGCAAGGAATCTCTGCTCTTATTTTCGTGGGGGCTACCATTGCCCTGGACTGACCCAAGAATTCAGGCACTAAAGAGACATGAAGTACTGACCCCCTTTAGGCATCTGATCTAATGTTACCATCCATGGCAATGTTTTACCTTCTCAATTATTCTAAAACACACCCTTCTCCATATCATTTAGCTGCCCCAATCCTTTCCTAGCTGTGAGATAAAGGTCTCCTTAAAGATCCCTTCCTTGCTTGCTTCTCCAGTTGCATCTCCTCACCCCTCTTTTAGGTTTCAAGAATCCCTGTCTCATCCCTACTTGTACTTACTGTTCTGCTTAATGTGGGTACTTTCCCATTGTTAGAAGTGCTAAGTCCTAATTAGACACTAGATGGTATCAGAACTGTACTTTTGACATTTTTTCTATCTTCCACCAGAGTATCTGCCTCCTTATTGGCTGGCTTGGTTAAGAAATACTTTAGAAAACTCTTCAGTACTTACTTTACAAGCAGCTTTTTATTTTTTATGTACAAATCTTCATTAATTGTATGTATGAAATTAATCATCCAGCTATGAAAGGGAGTATTACACTAACTACCCAGTGTATATGTGTGTGTGTGTGTGTGTGTGTGTGTGTGTGTGTGTGTGTGTGTGAGATATGACACACACACACACATATATTTTTTTCAAAATTTATTCAGAAGTGGGATAAGGATTTCAATTCAATCATGGCCTCTTTCTACACCTGTTGTGCCTGGAATGTTTCAGGAGTCCTTACTAATATTGCAGGTATTTCTTTCTATTTTCTATGCTATGATTATTAAAAGACATTAAATAGAATAAATATATCTCAGAGATGCCAAGTGTTATCTCACTTGTAGTTGTTCATTGGGCATCTGTAGGCCTAAGTGAATATTCACAGCTTTTTGGCAAAAGCATTCCTGTATGGAGCAGAAAAACCACATGAGGCAGGAAAAAGTGTGTTAGTCTTGAAGAAGGCTTTTGTGTTGATGTTTGTGATTTCTTCTTGATATCCACATAAGGTGAGAGGAGAGAACTGGGAAGAAAATGAATATTTGGAAGGCAGGGGAATGTGAAAAATACTGCAATGAGACTGAGCATGACTCAGGTTTGGGTGAAGATATATAAGTACAAGGAGCATTTCTCTGAGCTGGGAACACACTTATATTTAGCCACGGAGAAGGAAATAATATGAAGCAGACAGAGTGTGGGCATTCAGTTAAGGAGATAGAAAACCAGGAAAATGTAATGACATGAATTTCTGGAAGAGGTGATTTTAAAAAGAAAGGCAGAACCTCTTGTTCTAAAAAACACTAAAAAGTGAGCCACAGGGTGACAAAGGAGGGACCTTGAGTTTTGGTGCCATAGGGGCTTCTGATAATCTCAGTGGAACCTCTGTCCTCAGGTGGTGGGAATTGAAGCCAAATTGAAGATTTATGGAAAAAATAAGGTCAGCATAGTGAAGGCAATAGCTGGAGGTCATTTTTCTGGTTGTTTACAACGAGATAAAGGGAGACTCAACCAGGTGTTTACATTTATGTTCTCAGAGATGTGGGGAGAGTTCATTCCTGCAAATGTTTGTTTGTGACTGCAGAAGTCTTTTTTCTATTACCATGTTTATCACCTACACCTTAGAGTTGATTTTTTAGAAGTAATATGGAAGCCCAATAGTAATTTCTGGAGAGTAGGAAGGGTGCTGGGGCAGGGCAATCAATGAAAGTAGAAGATAGATAATTAGATATGATCACTGTGTACCATGCATTTGGAAATATTATGCTCAACTCCATTAACATGTGCAGTAAATATTTGTTAATTAAAAACAAATTAAAACTAATTATTCTATTTGATCACTGAAAGGTAGGCACTCAACACTGAGGAAGAGAGTATCCTTATGGTTTGTTTCCTGCTTGTGAAAATGGTCATTGTTAGTCACCTATAAAGATAACGGATTAAATAATTTTGGAAGAAATCGTATGATTTCTTTGATTTGAAGTGCCTTGTTGTCACAGCATGATGAGGTTATCTGATGGACACTGAAATATTTGAAGTGCTACAGTCCATCCACTGTCAAGGTAGTTTGTGCCAAGTTCATCCTTTGGGACTGTAATATTTTCCTTATTCTTTCACTATTTGTTGCAATCAAGTCACTGAATCTGCCCACCCATAAAATGACAAAGATACTAAGCTCCACATGCAGGATGGGATGCTATTCTCCTGTATTGTTTTGAACTCTTGTATATGAAAGATTTTTTTCCCATCATTTTTATCAATGTAGTCAATATTTCTCAGTAAATATACATTTATTTGTTGCTTTCACTTATAATTTAATATTAAAGTTTTTTTTATTTTATTGCTCATATTTTCCAGCTTTCACTCTTTCAGGATTTTTACTTTAGTTCTTATGTCATTTATCAGGAATTCACATGTGTGAAACCTTGAGAGACTCTCCTCCTACTCTTAATTCTCTTCCTCCTTCATATGTTAAGGCTCATTTTTTTAAAAAAATTATCTTTCATGATGCTAGAATCACCACTTTCTCCAGGGAAATATACACCTTTTTACTGGTATTTTTAGGGCAACTTGTGTAATTTGTCAGGACCAATGCAAAATGAAAACTTAGACTCCCTGTCTAAAAGCAGGTGACCTCTACCATTGACATCATGCCACAGAAATCTATTTCTTTCTTCTGTGATCTCTTCATATGTCATTGTACAATTTGTCTTTTAATTGTCCTTCTTACTACAGAATTTTAAATTATTAGCAAGACTTCTAACATTCATCTTTTTGTATGCCATATCAATTCTAAATGCAAACTTATGAGAAATTCACATTGGAGAGCTTACACATCCATGTTGTGTTCATTAATACCAAAGCAGTGAATATGTTACACAGAACCAGTGCAATTGCATTTATTACACCTTGATAACTGTGAACAATTTCTCCAGCTGGTTTGTTAATGAGTTTGAAAGAGCTGGGAGAAAAGTGACTGTGGATTACCCTGCTTTCCCTATCCCTTCACATCCTCAGCTGGAAAGTTGGGTTAACACAGTGAAATACCTTGAGTGACAAAGCTGTCTTCTTTCTATATTTGAATCTAATTCTGGTTCGACATTAATGTGTGTCCTACCTGGGTTTCATCATGCTCCCTTTTTTATATACTTGTGGATAGGACATGGTCACTTTGTACCCAACTCTCTCTTAGCTCCCATATTTCTGTGGCGCACTGGAATTTGTGATAATGGGAATGAAAACTCAATGTTTATGAGGTGTCCAAAAGCACTATACCTGCAGGTTACATTTATGTGCTGTGTTTATACCTGTGGTCCATTGCCTTCTTGGAATTTACTTTTGAAAAATAAGTAGTAAGATAAAATCAATAAAAATTATGATAGCAACAGCGAATATTCAATTAAGAACAGGTCCACTTTGAGCAGGAATCCTGACTGTGTAGGAAGAGCATCATGGGGCTAGTCCTCCTTTCCCTGCCTTCTGGCTTCGACACTCTCTTCATCATCTTTCCCTCCCTCAGTCCCTTGTATCCTCCCTTCCTCCCTTGCACAATAGTAAGAACACTAAGTAGGATATATGTACTCTGAAAACATGTAAGTGAACATTATACTATTGTAAAGTGTAACTACAGAATTATGCTGCAAATATCTAGAAGTTGTTTATCTTATGCAATTAAAATTTTATATCCATCGAAGAGCAGTACCACATTTTACCCTAACCACATTTCTTTGCAAACAGCATGCTACTCTCTGTTTATATTTATCTATTGCAACTAGAGATTGAACCCACAACACTTAATTACTGAGTCACTTCCCCAGAGTTTTATTTATTTATTTATTTTAATTTAGAGTCTGGGTCTCACTCAGTTGCTTAGGGCCTGGCTAACGTGATGAGGCTGGTTTTTAACTTGTGTTCCTCCCACGTCAGCTTCTCAAATCACTGATATTCAAGGTATGTCCCACTGTACCCAGCTCACTTAATGGTTTTTCATAGGGATATTTTGTGTTTCAGATTTTATACTCTTCTCAGGTGATGTGTCAGTCATTTCTCTCATTCCAACAGTTGAATCTCTTCGCTGTTCATGCTTTACTGTGTTGTGCAGAAGCTTTTGGTTTAATGGAATTATACTTCTCTGTTCATGGTTCTCTTCCCTGTCCTTTTATTGTCATAGCCAAAGGACCATTACCTAGAGCAATCTTGTAACGTGTTTCTTCTGTGTTTTCTTTGTATATTTTGCTCACAAACTTATGCTCTTCTTTCTTTTTTTCTATTTTAGATTAAAAAATAGCAACTTCATCTGCTTGTGTTATATAGCATGATATTTTAATACATATAACACTGTGTAGTGATCATATTTGTCACCTTAGTAGGATGGGAAGAGATTGGTAAATGGGACCCCAGTACTCTCTTCCAGGAATTATACAGGTTCACCTCTCACTGTTACATTTTCTCCTCTTTGAGTTGATGTTTGATATGATGTAACATAACTTTTTGTTTTCTTTCTCCCCTGTGCAGATATTGAGTGTCCTCAGCACCATCTGTTAAAGAGACTAACTATCCTTTATTCATTCTGTATTATTGGCTCCATTCTCAAAGATGATTGTGCAGTGAATGTCTGGGCTTATCCTTGTTCTCTTTTCTGTGCATTGGTCTATATGTTGCTTTCTATTTCAGTAAAACAGTGTTTTAATTCTTGTATTTTGTAATTTATTTGATTCTATCTTTTTGGCATTTGTTAAAATTAGCTATACATAACAGTATAATGCATTGACACAGCATACATAAATGGAGTATAACTTCACATTTTTCTTTTTGTACATGATGCAGAATTGCACCAGTCATGTAATTGTATAAGCATACAGGGTAATAATATCTGATCCATTTCATGATCCTTCAAAACCGCATACCTCTTTCCCTCCCTTACTAACCTCTGTATAAATCAAAGTGTATTTATTCTTCCCTAGTGCCTTCCATTGTGAATTAGCATCTGCACATCAGATAAAATATTAAGCCTTTGAAATTTTGCTATTGGTTTATTTAGCTTAGCATGGTATTCTCAAGTTACATATTCCAGCAAGTGGCATAATTTTATTATTTCTAGGGTTGAGTAATATTCCATACACACACACACACACACACACACACACACACACACACAAATACACAAACATACAGCCACACACAGATATATATATATATATATATATATATATATATATATATAATATTTATATTATATATAAATGTTATATTATTTATATTATATATAAATGTTATATTATTTATATTATATATAAATGTTTTATTATTTATATTATATATAAATGTTTTATATATATATCATTTTATTTATTCATTCATATGTTGAAGGATACCTAGGTTGGTTCCGTAGCTTAGCTATTGTGAATTGACCTATTGTACATTGATGTGGCACAAGCAATGTATGAGTGTACCTTTGCCTCCCACATTCTCATGAACAATATTATTGCTTGTATTCTTGATAATTGCCATTATGACTGCAGTGAAATAAAATATTGAAATAGCTTTGATTTGCATCTTTCTAATTGCTAAAGATGATGGTCTTTTTTATGTATTTGTTGATCAATTGTATTTCTTCTTCTGTGAAGTGTCTTTTCAGTTCCTTCATCCATTTGTTGATGGGTTATGTCTCTTTTTTTGTCAATAAGTTTGTTGAGTTCTTTATATGTCTTGGAGATTTCTGCTCTATTTGATGTGTTTGTGCTAAGGATTTATTCTCCCATTCTGTAGGCTCTCTCTTCATATTATAGATTGATTCCTTTGCAGAGAATAAGCTTCTTAGTTTGAATCCATCCCATTTATTGATTCCTAATTTTACTGTTTGTGTTTTAGGAGTCTTGTTCAAGAAGTCAGGTCCTAAGCTAACAGGATGAAGATGTGGACATTTTTTTTTTTTGTTAGGCTCTCCATTCTCATGTCTAAATCTTTTATCTACTTTGAGTTGATTTTTGAGCACAGTGAGATATAGAAGTTTAATTTCATCTTTCTACATATGGATTTCCAGTTTTCCCAGCACCAATTGTTGAAGAGGCTTTCTTTTCTCCAATTTATGCTTTTTTTTCACCTTTGTCTAGTATGGATTGGTCTATATGTCTTTTAGGACTTTTTTTTTCTTTTTTTACTATGTCTCTGTAGTATAGTTTAAGGTCTAGTATTGTGATGCCTACTGATTCACTCCTTTTGTTGAGAATTGCTTTGGCTATTGTGGCTCTCCTATTTTTTCAAATGAATTTCATGATTGATTTTTATAGTTTTATGAAGAATGTCATTGGGAGATTAAAAGGAATTGCATTGAATCTCTATAACTATTTTGTTAGTATCACCATTTTGACTATGATCATTCTGCCTATCCAAGAGTATGTAACATCTTTACATTTTCTCAGATCTTCAATTTCTATCTTTAGTGTTCTGTGGTATTCATTGTAGAGGTATTTTACCTCTTTTTTAGTTTGATTCCCACGTATTTTATTTTATTCTTTCTTTTTCTTTTTGAGGCCATTGTTAATGGGGTGGTTTTCCTAATTTGTTTTTACATTGGATTCATTGCTTCATTGCCGCAGTCCGGCTCCAGCAAAATGGGGGGGGGGGGGGGTGACGAAAAACTTGTGTACATTGATACAGCAGGAATGGGAGCTTTTTACTGTAGGACAGGAGCTGTATTTATACATTCCACACAGCTTATCTTAATTAGCATAAACTAGATACAGCAGTCAACCAATAAGGAATCTCCACACTTAATGTCTCGCTTTTGTTACTTCACAAACCACTCCCTCTGGCATTTTGCCAGGCGCCATCCAGACTTGTTTACAGACTCTAACATTTCTCTGGCAAAATGTCAGGCGCCATCCTGACTTGTTTACAGACTCTAACATTTCCCCCTTTTGTTTAATTTAAATAATGACCGTAGTGTTTTTTACACAAACACCATAAATAACCTGCTATAAACAGAAAGGGAGGATACAAAATGCCACAATACCAAGCCACTTGATGGCTCCATGCAAGAAGCCTTTGGAAAAATTATACCAGCAATGACACAACTTGTAAAGATACAATTTGTTGTAGATTACAGTTTGTTGTCTCAGTCCAGGTAAAGCAGTGTCTCAATAGATTAACTCACAGTCCAGGTAAATCACAGTCCAGGTAAGTTCTGCAGGCAGCTAGCTTAAATCACAGTCCAGGTAAGTTCTGCAGGCAACTAGCTTGATCCGAAGTCTCGTCCGTCCATTTCTCAGCCGAAGTTTCGTCTGGTTTTCAGCAACACTGGAAATTCTTCCACCCTCGTTTTCACCGGCACTGGGATGAAGGCAGGAACTCCAGCAATGATGCTAAAGAAAATCTTGTAGCATTCCACTAAGAAAACAACCTTCTGAATAATTTAGTACATTATCTCAAGGTTTTTTACATTTGAAATAAGCCTTAATAGTACTCATTACTCATCAGCCTCCAGGTGTGGGAGAACCATTGTAGTTACTGGCCTTGGAAATGATCAAACTTCAGGGACGCCGGTAGCATCTTCTGCCAGCTGTAGTGTCCCAGGCAGCCCCAGATGGCCCTGGGGAGAGTCCCAGTCTCAAACTGCTTCCAGGTCAGGTTTGGATTTGGGTTCTCGCAGTGGCGTTTAGTAGTAGCCTTTTGCTGCAACTTTTTTCCTGATAATCCTTCCTCCTCTGAACTTTCTTCTTTCTGACTTGAGTTCCATCAACATGCCCTAACTGCTCTTGGTTCCACTGCGGTGCCTTCTTCCCTTAGTAATTTACTTAACACCACTTCCATATTTTCATCACAAAGACAATACAATACACTGAGACAAAACAAGACAAAAACATACTGTATCAATCTTCTCCATTTTCTCCAAATGGCCATTTTTCCTCTTGCCCTATCTGCCTAGGGACGAGCAGATTTGCTCCCGTTTTTTCCTCGTCACTTACCCCCGAGTGTCCCGGGGCTCCCCTTAACGGGCCACCATCTGCCACAGTCTGGCTGCAGCAAACTGGGGGGGGGGGGACGAACTTGTGTACGTTGATACAGCAGGAATGGGAGCCATTTATTGTAGGACAGGAGCAGTATTTATACATTCCACGCAGCTTATCTTAATTAGCATAAACTAGATACAGCAGTCAACCAATAAGGAATCTCCACACTTAATGGCTCACTTTTTTTTTAAAGAGAGAGTGAGAGAGAGAGAGAGAGGGAGAGAGAGAGAGAGAATTTTAATATTTATTTTTTAGTATTTGGCGGACACAACATCTTTGTTTGTATGTGGTGTTGAGGATCGAACCCGGGCCGCACGCATGCCAGGCGAGCACGCTACCGCTTGAGCCCTATTTTGTTACTTCACAAACCACTTCCTCTGGCATTTTGCCAGGCGCCATCCAGACTTGTTTACAGACTCAAACACTTCATTATAAAAATTCATTTGGTTTCTGAGTGTTTATTTCATGTTATACTATTTTACTAAATTTATTAGTCAAGAAAGTTTTCAGGTGAAATTTTTTGGATTTTCTAAATATAGAAGCATGTCATTAGCAAATAGTGATAGTTTGATTTCCTGTTTTTCTATTCATTATCTTTAATTCTTTCTTCTAATTGTTTTGGATAGAGCTTCAAGGATGATGTTGAATAAAATGGCAAAAAAAGGCATCTTTTTGCTTTATTTCAATTTTAGAGGGAATGCTTTAATTTTTTCTCCCTTAATAATAATGTTTCTGAGGAGCCCCCACAGAAGGGCCAGGCACAGAGCCCACTGGCAGGGTGGGCCCAGGACTGACTGGGCAGGGGAGGGGGTGGGAGACCCCAGGACAAAGGCCCTGGCCACCCTCCCCCAGCGGAGCCAGCCTTCTGTGCAGCAGAGGGTGGAAACACTTTTCTATGGTGATGAGGCACTGAGAAGCCTGGGCAATAGCGTCAGTGGCAGTGGCAGCAACTTTGTGTCCCTGGCCCACTTGTCCCTGAAGCGCCAAGATGGGCAGCAGGCAGCGTGGTGAAGAATGATGCCCTGAACCTGAGCCTGAGGGAACAGGTGCCAGCAGAGCCAACTCTGCCCCTCCATCTGCAAACTGCACACACAACAGGTGCCCCCTGACAGCCTGCTCTCCAGCCCTACCTGAGGCTGCTCAAGCTCCCCTCTCCTGAGCTCCAGTGCCTCATCATCCAGACCAATGGGCTGGTTACCACTACACCGAGGAGCACACAGTTCCTCTACCCCAAGATGTTGGCCAACGAGAAGCAGGAGTTCACCGAGGAGTTTGTCAAGGCCCTGGAGGATTTGGAAAAGCAGCACCAGCTTGGCGAGTGTGCAGCCCCACTGCTGCTGCTGCTGCTGCTGCTGCAGCCTCTGCAAGAGGACCCTCTGTCAGGCATCAGGCGCCATACCCTCACCCCCCAGCTGACATCGGTCTTCAGGAACCTGAGCAGCTACAGGGGTGGGGCCGGGGGTGCTGCAAATGTCCCCTTCACCTCCAATTCCGTTCCCTTCTCCCCGTCACTGCCGCCCTCCACCCGCCCCCCCACGCACTGGGGCTGCCATGCCTAGCTGTGCTCAAGGATGAGCCACAGAAGGTGCCCGACTTGCCAAGCTTCAGCGAGAGCCTGTGGATATCGCTCATCGACATGGACACATAGTAACACATCCAGGCTGAGCGCAATCGGCTGCTCAACCGCATTGCAGCCTCCAAGTGCCCCAAGGGCAAACTGGAGCATCTCTCCCTGGAGGAGAAAGTGAAGAGGTCAAGAGCCAGAACAGGACCTGGAGTCCACCAGGAGCCTGCTGACTGAGCAGGTGGCGCAGCTCAAGCAGAATGTCCTCAGCCATGTCAACAGTGGCTGCCAGCTGCTGCCCCAGCATCAGGTGCCCTTGTACAGAGCCCAAGCACTGGGTGCATGCGCGGCCCCCCTCCTTGAGGGGCGGGCTCACAAGGGGAGGGAGATGGCGTGAGCGCCCTGGACTTGGGAGGGTGCAACCCTGGCGACCACCTCCCCGAGGGTGCCAAGGACTCGGAGAGGGCCCGGTCCCCAGGCATCCCCATGGGTGCCCTGGGCTTGACAAGCTGGACCCCCTGCTCCTTTAGGGGGGGTGGAGTCCATGACCTCCACCCACCCCCCTCCCCGCCTCTTTTCCCTGCGCTGCTGCCAGGTGTTGCACAAACCCGCAGGTTGCCCCTTCCTACACACCACTGCGGAAGGGGTCTCTATGGGGCACAGCCTCCAGGCTGCCTTTTCTTTTTCTGTTTTGCTTTTGGGAAAGAGAAGAACAGAGTGTTAGATTCTGCACCATTTATGTTTCTATTCGTGAACAAATGGTTGTGTGTCCCTGTGTGTTTCCTTGTGTTTTTTTTTTTTTTTAAAGAAATGGGAAAAAGAAAAAAAAAATATTAAGCCTTTTCCTTGCTCTCACTACCCACTTTTGTCCTTCCAACACCCCTCCTCCCTGCCCTTTTTGTTCTTTGTTTTTGCTTTGCTAGGAGTCCACATTCCTGTTTGTAAACCTTTGTTCCCTGTTTTCTGTTTTCAGTAAAGTCTCCTTACTCCAAAAAGAAGAAGAAGGAAGAGGAGGAGGAGAAGGAAGAGGAGGAGGAGGAGGAGGAGGAGGAGGAGGAGGAGGAGGAGGAGGAGGAGGAGAATATTGTCCATGTGTTTACCATAGATAGCTTTTATAGTATTAAGACATATTTCTATTATACATAGTTTTCTAGTATTTTGACTATGTATTTAGTCAAATGTTTTTTTTCTGCATTTATTGAGATAATTTTTTTTATTCTTATCTTTACATCTATTTAATTAAAAATATGTTTATTGATTTCTATGTATTGAACCAACCCTGCATCTCTGGGACAAAGCCCACTGATCATGTTGTACTATCTTTTTAATATGATTTTGTATGCTGTTTGCCATAATTTTATTGAGAATTATGACATCTCTGTTCATCAGGAATACTGGTCTGAAATGTTCTTTCCTTGATGTGTCTTTGTCTGGTTTTTGCATCAGGTTGATATCAGTTTCATAGAATGAGGTTAGAAGGTCTTTAATATTTTCTATTTCATAAAATAATTTTAGACAAATTGGTGTTCATTCTTTTTTCAACTTCTTGTAGAACTGGGCTGAGAATTCCTCTGATCCTGGGTTTTTCTTAGTTGTTAGGCTTGTGATAATCCCTGGCTTGTGAGAATTAATGTAATATACTCAAGACTTTATACTTTAGAGGAGAAATGCCTACTCTAACATTAGCCTGCTTTAGCAAATGTTAGTCCTCAAATAACAATATTGTTGAACATTTTTTGTTTTCCCCAGAAGAAGACTGACATCTCCAAGACTCCTTTCTTTAAACATGTATGTGAAAATGTGTATGTGTGTGTGTGTGTGTGTGTGTGTGTGTGTATCCAATGTTTTGTGATCACTTGGTAAAACTGCATTAAATAACACAGCCATCACATCAATTTGGGTACTTTACTCAAGCATTTTAGCCCACATCTTAAATTTTTGATCCACACAACAGTTTTAGCTATAATTTCTATCAGAGTCTCTACATGGAAATATGAAATAATGAGATAAAATATTTTAACACTCTAACTCTCCAATATTATAAAATTTATTTCTAATTGAATTTAATGTTATTCATACTTCACATAATTCTCCTGAAATAAATATAAACACTTTGAAATAAACAAAACACAAGTATATCATTCAAGGGAAGTGACAAAGACTGCATGAGAGCAGGATGAAGATTATAAAATATTTCTGAATTAAAATCTAAGTTCCATGAAAAGTTGAATCAATATTTTTATGTTTGTGTATTGAGATAATTACTACACTAAGACATTTAGGTGTTTGTAGAGTAGGAGGATATAAGATACTATTGCAGTGTTAAGAAATAGGGAAATAAGAGGAGCTCTATCATGAACATCATGTTGAATTTTGCTGAAAACCCAAATGTGAAGCCTAGGGATGTTTTGTAGAAAGCAACAAAGTTAAGCAAATAGATCATCAGTTTTCTTGCTTCTGAGTACAGTCTAGAAGGTAATAGTTTACACACATATTTGTAACAAATTCAATAAAATGCTTCATTTCAAGGGAAACTAATAAACCAGGCTGTGGATGAAGGAACTATCAAGTTCAACTTGTTCAACTGTCTTTAACACATCTATAACCGAGAAGAAAAAATGACTATTTTCCATGAATAAACTCAGTAATAACAAAAAGTTTTCTCAGATAAATGGCTACACTTTGAAAAATATTGCAATATTCATTAACTCTGGTTCTGCTTACAGAATAGTCTCAGAGTTCCTGAAAGACTCATGGGGACAAAGAAATATATATCAAGGTCTTATAGTCTTCTTCAAAAAAAATTCATTTTTTTCCAAGATTTAGCCATCCTGACATCAATGTGTGGATTCAGATATTTGGGGCAACGCTGTACTCTGTTGATCCGGTTACCTTTTTCTTTTAAAATTACAAAAATTTCTGTAGAAAATGTTTACTTTACCCAAACACCCAAAGTGTCATTCTTTGAAAGAATTTAAATTGTCTTTGAAGAGCATTTTTTCTTGAAAGTTTTCAATGAACAAAATCATCCTTTGATATTTGGGTGAAAAATCAGTGAAAATTCCTTTGAAAGTTTGAATACTTCTCAGAAAAAGATAAAATACCTTTCTCTAAATTATTATAAACTGCTCTTATTACAGAAAAGTCAGTAATGTAATAGAAAATAATTTGGTATTTATTGATGTTGTCTTTTTTTTTTTTTTTTTTTTGGTTGTTTGTTTTTGGTTGTGTTCCTCACAAAACAATGTAAGACCTCTCATTAGACCCTGGACGTGTATGGCTTGTTGTATAAGAAAATAAATTAAACAAACAATCAAACAACAAAAAAAACTAATGTTTTATGTGAGTGTGTATACTTTTAAAATATATTTTTCAGGTTTTTCAACTAAAACCAATTCAGAGTAATGACACCTAATATAAATGGATATGCCTCCCATAGAGCTTTATTTTCCAAATGACTAGTTTGTGAGAAGTAAATATGAAGAGTGAACTGAGACATCTTCTCTTAGAAAGAAATCAAGGAATGAATGGAGAGTGAGAGATAAGATGGAAATAACCAATAAAATGAGGAAGGAAGAAAATAGAGAAGAGAGAAAGAAAAAAAGACATTTGACTTTTAATTTTTTTTTCATTTGGGAATGAAGACAGGTTAAACAACTTCTTCCTGAGGGAGCCAGTTTTCCTTCCAATTACTCCCTTTCCATTATAGTCCATCTTCTCATTCTCTCACACTCATCATGTTGAATATATAGCAGATATACATTGTGATTATGAACTAATCTGTGCTTGAAGATAATTTCTTCAGCCACTGTACAGTCCAGCTTAGCCATGGGCAGGTAGTTTAAGAACTGTGAAAAAAAAGAACTGTGGTTGCCAATCATGCAGGATTTTCTTTTTCCCATTCTAGGAACCAAAATGAGAACCTCTTTTCTGTTAACCTTAGCTGAGAATGTAAGCGAAGGTCCTGACTGGCCCTGATTATGTCCAACTCTACTAAATATTGTTGTGAGCATAATGGAACTTGATCTGGACAGAAATGACTCAAAGTCCCTGTTATCTGTTTGGTGTAGGTTAGTGTTAGTAACTACCAAAGCTCAGAAATGCAAGATCTACCCGAAAAGGGTTAATTTATTAAAAAATGAAGAAAGAATATGGAGCTCTCAGTATTACCAAATGCCTACTATTTATCAGATCAATTGGACTGTGTTTCTCAGTAATATCACCCACAATTTATCTGGCCTTTAATGTGTATCAGCACACCTCTTTACTTGGACTATCTTTATTTATTTCAACCACAGATTTGTTGAGTAAGAAAAAGAAAGTACTCTCATTTTATAGGTAGCATATTGGAAGTGAGGTAGACTTAAAAAATCTCAGATAATTTTCACATGAATATGAGTGTAGTAAAATAAGTTTAGAATATCTTTTCCTTAGTATTCGAAGAATTACTACCTATGTAGCAGAGTGATGAATAACCATTTTTTATTGATGTAAAAGCATCTTTTGAATGTAAGGTACTAGTTTATTCACTAAGGACTTATGTTCACTGTTCTCTAAAAAGATAATGAAAATTGTAAAAATAGAAAAAAAAAGAAAGAAAAATAAGGTTGTTGGAAATTATTTATTCTTAGTACAAGTTTTATTATTGAGGACCAGTCCTAGGGCTGTGCATGTTTGAGGCAAGGAAAATCAGCAAACCTTCTCTGATTGTTTTAATCAACATACTTTATTTTAAGAAGAGTTTTAGATTTACAGGAAAATGAAGCACATAGTAAGTACCTTGATATGATACGCCTTCCCTTATTTAGAGTTTTCACTACTTTTTTCTTTGTATATGACTGAGAAATATTTGATATAAGCAAAAAATCAAAATATTTTGCCAATAGTTTTGGTATTAAGTAATTATTAATGGCAATGAATAGTTTAATTATTTATTAAAACACTAATTTTACAGTTTTTAAAGCATTGACAAAGAATAATGTCAATTTTCTTCATGATGGTGTCTTACAGAGTATATTCACCACACCAGAAGTCCCTGTTCTTCACCTCTTTAGCATCTTGTACTCTCCCTGATTTCTTGGCAATGTTTAACATTTTTAATGTTTTGACTTTTACATAATGTCACAAATATGGCATTTCAGACAATATATTCTTTCTGGCAAATATAAATTTATGATGCCTACATTATTTTTATGTTTGATAGTAAATTTCATTTTTTTTAAGTTTTGAATGACCCTCCAGTGTATGGATGTATCACAGTGTTTACATTAATAACAGGTAAATAGCTACTAAAGTCTCTCTTAGCTGCTTCCTGTTTTTGGCAATCATGAATGAAGAAGCTGTGGACATTTGTATGTGGGTTTTTTGTGGACTTAGTTTTTAATTCCATTGAAATAACACTGAGAAATACAATTAGTGAACCATATTAAGTGCATATTGTAATTTTAAGAAGCTACCAAACTGTCTTCCACAGTGGCTGTCCAATTTTGTGATCCCAACAGCAGTGTACGAGAGTTCTTCTTGTTCCACATCTTTGCCAGCTCTTGATATTGTGAGGTTTGAAATTTTGTAAATTTTTATAGGTTGTTTAATTTGTAATTTATTAATGACATATAATATTCAGTAATTTTTTCTATGCTTTCCAAATATATAGTTTGTTTTCTGAGGAATATATTTATTTCTTTCATTCAAATGTAAAACCATTGTATTAGGGTAATACCAAAATACAATAAAATATACATATATAATTCATATTTTGTCATGTTTGGACATACCTATTTACCAATATAACAGTGACCACAATCAAGTTCTTTACATTGAGAGTTTATGCATATGTTTCTTGGTGCCCTGTTGTAATTTCTACCTCTTGTTTTAATTTCTCCTCCTCCTACAGTGGGGGGGGGGTGGCAAACCAAACCAAACCAAAACAAACAAACAAACAACAAAAAAACATGGACTTGTATTGTGATACATGATACAGTAAATTGTAAATCACACAAATTAATTGTGAGAGCCTTAGTCTGCATAGATGGTGACCTTGGGACAATCAGTCATCCCTCAAACTTAGTGTACTCATCTGTAAGATTAGAAGTCTTCCAATCAGGACTCAAGATAATGGAAAGATAAGGACAAAGTAAAAAATGAATGTCTGACACAGAGAAAGCTATTGAATTCTGTTATCCAGTGTTACCATCCAAGCTTTAGTCTCGTGATGCAGAGTACATGTGGGTGACTACAACTCCATAGTTTCTTTCTTTTTATTATATTTTATTTGTTATTTTTAAATATTAATAATGATAGGAAATATTTTGGAATATTATGCATACAGTGAGTATAACTCATTGTAGTCAGAATTCTATATTTGTGATTCTACATCATGCAGTTACTCTGGTCATCTGTTCAAATACAAAGATAAGAAAGTTATGTCCAAACACATAGTTCATTTCTGTAACCTCTGGCTATAATTGTATAGACTTCAGTGTTTTCACAATTTTTTTTTCTTATTGGTGTTATTGAGGTTTAATTCTCATAAGAGTGCCCATCAAAAAATTAATTAAGTATTGACATTTACAATTTTGTGGTAAAATTACCACAATTACCTTGTTTTAAACATTTTAATAACTGATTTAATTAATTTAATCTGTTAAACAACCACTTAAATGCCTTCCAAGTCCCTGGCAACAAACTCTCTCCTTCCTAACTCTATGATTTTCTAATTTTGGATATTTAATATAAATGTAATTATCTCTCACCCGTACAATAAATAACTGATTCCTACATGGATGGATTAAGAAAGAATCTGCTAATGTGCCCCTTTGGATGACATCCTAGGAAGAGACCTTTGTGGTAACCACATGGAGCTATGCACTTGAAGGAACTAACAGTCCATTTTGGGTTCAATGTGCCTTGGTCTCTGGCCAATCCAGATGGACATGTGCTTGGTCAAGTAGCAAATAGGGTGTCATATTGCAGAGGTTACTGTACAGTCTGGTAACTCCTTCCATGTTAGTCACAGACTTACTAAATGACCCAGCAATCCTACTCTAAGTGTACACCCAAGAGAAACAAAGGTATATGAGTATTCACAGCAGCATTATTCAAATAGCCAAAAAGTACAAGTGATTCAGTCAACTAACAATACAGATTAATAAATATGGCATTTCCATCTAATGGAATGTTGTTCTGCAATAGAAAGAAATGGAATACTGATGACATGCTATTATATGAATAAACCTTGAAAATATTAGGCCAACTCAAAGAAGCCAGTCATAAAAAAGACAGGGTCTCACTTAAGGCTCTGATTTTATCCTTGATGAAGGAAGAGCCACTAGGTACTTTGTCCCAAGTGCAGACAGCCACACACCTCTCCAGGCACAGTTAGAGAAAGGTTCACTGAAAAGTTCTAAGGTGAAGCCAGGTTTCTCAGCATGCTTTGCATGGTTCCTCCCCCAAGTTCCCTGATGTCACAATTCCTTTCAACACCTATTCTTCCAGTAGATCCTCCAGACAGAAGGCAGCATCTTCCAGGATAGTTCTTGTCATGCCATGTCATTGCCCTGCCCAAACTTCTCCATTCCTGCCTTTCTCTGGACCTCACCAGAGAGCCACTTTCAAGGTTGCTCAGGGCGGAGCTCAATGCTCTAAGGCAGCAGGCCCTACAGCCTCTAGGAGGTGCTCTTCTTAGAGTCATGGGCTAATGGAAGAGAGGGGACTCAGGAAAAAGTGCATCATGTAATTTATATCACAGAATTTTCCTATGGGTAAGTAAAGTATATACATATTTTGAATAGAGGTTTACATGTCCCAAATGAAGGTGTCATTTCTTATTTTCAGAAATCTGTCACTTTAAAAACTCTAATAGAAGGCCACATTTGTCATATTTATGACCTTCATTCAGTTGTATGTTGAAAACAAAAGTTGTATGTTTTCCTCTGACCCAATATTAATATCGCTAATGGCATAATGACTTATTCAACCAAAATTTCAGGCAAGGATTTATGAACAGCCTGCCATCACCAACTAAACCCTCCCAAATGAATCCTCAAATGAACACCTCACCAGGATGGATATCCCAGCATGTGGCACCATCTAATATATGTATTGAAGTTGAGTCACCTGCCATCCTCACTGACAACTCACCTCTCTGTTCTTTTAGACTCACTGCTCCTTCACTGGAACCCCTCAGTTGTTTGTTTTCCATTTTAAACACTGTATTGTGGTTAAAATAGACATGACATAAAGTTTTCCATGTTAAGCATTTTTTAAAAATATTTTTTTAGTTGTAGATGCACATAATAACTTTATTTCTCTATATGTAGTGCTGAGGATTGAACCCAGGACCTTGCATGTTCTAGGTGAGTGCTCTATCACTGAGTCACAACCTCAGCCCTCAAATTTTTTTTAAACGTAATTATTTTCCTCAATATAAATACTCTCAGGTCCATAGCATATTTGAGAAATATTGCTATCCCTGAATATATGAATTTAATTCATTTCAGCAAAATTCTACCATATACATTTCCTCTATTTTAGAAGAGTAGATGGTGGCCAAGTGCTAGGAAATACTTCTTCAGGCCTTTGGTAAAACCACTATAGAATCAAGGAATCCCTGTAATGAATAGAGTATTTGAAAATAATTCAGGCCTAATTGTTATTGGTTATCTATTTTGGGCTTGTATTTATTTTATAATGTAGATATCCTCATTATATTTTTAGATTATTATTAGTGGTTATTAGAACATAATCATGGGCTGGGGTTGTGGCTCAGTGGCAGAGCTCCTGCCTTGCATGTGTGAGGCACTGGGTTTGATTCTGTATCCTACATATAAATAAACGAGTAAAGCAAAGGTCAATCAACAACTTTAAAAAGTCATAAATAAAACGCTTAATCATATACCTATTAGTTTCATTCACTTGTACTATATTTATCCACAATAGTCATGTAAAAAAAAAGACTATTTCTTTAATTATGACAGCGTGAATATCAGGAGGAGGATTCCTCTTTAGTTGTGGAAATTTTGATTTTTACAATAACAGCCCAATTATTTAGGTAAAGTACATGTAAACATGTACTGTATATATTACTTTTTTTTTTATTTAATACTTCCTTATTTTTCTATAAATTGCCGAATTTTAATATTGTTTTATTTTATTTTACTGTCATTTTTTAGAGCTTTAAACAATATTGGAACCTGATTCACTAAATGCTGTCATATTTAAAAGGGCCCTTCAGGTTTTTATTCTGAAGCTATAATTTTTTATAGGACTGTATCATGGTATTTAGGCATCAGTACTGTTTTCAACATGAAATTATATTATTTTCGGTTTCTTGATGTAAAACATGAACTATACTAGCAACTATTCTCCTACAGTAGTTAGGGCAGAAGTAGTTCTTGATTAATATCAGTGGGGAATAGTCAGCCCATTTTATAGAAACTTTGGATGTAGACTGCCATCCACTTATTTAGAGCGAGTAATGTTTTATGCTGGAAAGTAAAAATTATTTATAGGATTGACTTAACAACCAATGTTACTTTTGAGAGAAAAGTGATTAGATTTATTGAACTTATAGAGTTTCTTTTTCAAGGCCCAACTTTTTCCTCATTTAAATTAATTGTGGGCTCAAGTATCATTGAAAGTCTTCACTGGCCATCAGTTGTGATAAAGCTACTGTTTATATTTAAGAAGAAAGTTATATTACTGTATTTATTTTAGACTTAAATATATAATCTTCACAAAAAACTGAAGAACATATTTATACTTGAATAAAAGCTTTAACCACTAATTCTTAATTAGGGTATTTTTTATAAATGTTCTTTCTTGGTCTCTATCAGGGAAGCATTGTTCAAAGTGTCACCTCTGGACTGGTGCAGTTTTGGAAATTATTACTTATTTGAAATGATATAGAAATTGAACATAAGAACTTCAAACATGTTATAGTAGTTTAGCAGAGTCATTTTATGCTTATTGAATCTAACAATAACAAAATTTTGAGTTATGTCTTTGTTTCTTTATTTCAGTGTCCTAATAATTTATTTGCATTTTACAAAACTCTCCCTGGGAACAAAACAAAGACTAGAACACTCCCCATATCAGCATCATGTGTATGAAATAAAGAAGATGTAAGAAAAAACAGGGACAGAGTGAACTTAAATTATGGTTTTCAACTCCTATAAGTTTTCTGAGAATTGTAATTTTTTTCTGTATCCAAAATCTCCTATTTCCATGACATGTTTAATTGTGTTTCCTGGCTTACTCTTAATATGCTCTAGTTATAACTTTTTTTAATGGAAAAAGTAGCAGATTTTTATTATCATTATCAATGCCAAACAAGACTTTAAATCAATTAAAATCTTTCATTAAGCATAAAATTACTTTCACATTTGCTACAATCACAGTAAATAGGTTTCTTTGTATAAAGGGACAGTCTTTGGAATTTAAAATATCCCCAACTGAAAGATTACATATTTAAAACTCTGTTGCTCATATAATAGTGGATTACTCAAATTAAATGTTATACTCTCTTAAATAAGATAAAATGGAAATAATTCACTCATAAGATTTATAAACCATCTTTATTTATAAAATACTATCCTCAGAATTATAATCTCATCAAGCTTCAATTGGAGCAAAATTATAATCACTTAAATAAAAGCACTTACATAAACTAAAAATGAGAACTATATTACTTTTGAAGGCAGATAAAAAATTATTGTCAAGTTTCCTGTTGTACTTCTGAATGTTCAGTAGCAGAATCTTTTGAAGGTGGAATCCACCCTGAAGGGAACTCACTTCTACTTTCAGAATGCAGGGGAGAGAGGAAATCCAGCTCTGGGGGGAGATAATGAAGAAAACATCATGGTCCCATTGAGAATGGAGGGGGTGGTGGCCTTGGTTGGAAAATATTCTTGAGATGCTCCATACATGTTTTCTGGAGGAGGTGGAAGAAAAAAAGGTCCTCTTCTCATGAACTTACTCCTTGGATCCATTGGAAACAACAGATGTTTGATATGAGGGAAAGGTAAGAAAGCAAAGCCAGAGTCAGTTGCTTGGATTTCAGCAGGGAGAGATGAATCAGTTTCATTGGAATCACCAAGATCAACTTGGTATCCTTTCTACTGGCTTTCATTTCTGAAGATGAGGCCCATCCAATTAATCCAAGGGCAGCATATTGGAACTTCTGACTTCTGCTTATCAAGATGGTCTACTACCATAATTAGAATAACATCCATCTTGCCTTTGTAGAGGAAGATGTGGCTGGTGGCAGGATCATTATCCTATG
Organism: Marmota flaviventris; assembly: GCF_047511675.1. Taxonomy (NCBI): domain Eukaryota; kingdom Metazoa; phylum Chordata; class Mammalia; order Rodentia; family Sciuridae; genus Marmota; species Marmota flaviventris. The sequence continues at coordinate 129,923,555 of NC_092506.1, forward strand.
GGCCTGTTCCCATGGAGGTGCCAGAGGCCCAGCACCAGAAGGTGCTCTCTGAAGATCACTTCACAAATCACAGCTTGATTCTCTTTTTGAACTGCTGATAAGATGGTCCAGAGGATTCTATGGGCCCCTTGGCCTCTTTCTCCTCCCAATGGCACCAAAGGTGAGAGTATGAGTGGACCCTTCTTTTCTGAATGAGAAGGTCTTATTTCACATGAATTTTGACTCAATGGTGAGGAACTATTTGGGGAATTCTGCTGGCAAAGACTGAATATGAAACATCAAGCACAGAAGGATATTTTTCCACAAGTTTAAATTTGAAATCCATTTCAGTTTATTTTTGTCTATTGAGAGCATTTTGTTTCCTTAAATCATTGAGGTATCTTTCAGCATTCTGAGCTGCCAACACATTATCATGTGCTTTTTTTTCATAGTAAATAAAGTGTGCCTGATAAGAACAAATGGTTCTCTCAAATTCTTCAAGATCTTTGGCTTGCTTTCTATAGGTCTCCAGTGGTTTAATTATATGGCTTATCTTTTCCTCCACTTTGGAATGTTTCTCCTCTTGCTCTACCTGGTAATTTTCTTCTCTTATTAATTTCCTTTGGAGTTTCATTACATTTTCTTGATATAGTTCCATCATGACTTTAAGTTTATGCTAAAGATTCTGATTTTTGACTTTCAAATTCTGTATTTTCTGCTTGCAAAGTGTGCTGTATGTATACACATGGATGTATAACCAATGTGATCCTGCAATCTGTACACGTGGAAAAATGACAATTTATACCCTATCTGAATCAAATGTATGATATGTCAAGATCATTGTAATGTCTTGAACAACTAATAAAAAATAAATAAAAATTTTAAAAAAGAGAATATAAAAAAGATGCTTGTTCTGGCTTAAGATTGTTAATGTTCTATAAGGTCTTCCTTTGTTTTACCTACTTCAGATAATAAAGTAAAAATTTTATTTCTTTCTCTAAGCTTTTAAAAGAGGCATTTAACTTAGCAACATAAACCAGTTTTTAAAGCTCCTTTTGGCTGATCTTCTAAGTGAGCACCAATTTCTGATTCACTTTCCATTTCCAATTCCAAGTTACCACCATCTGTTAGAACTTCTCCAAGCAGAGGAACCCAATCTTTCATCTGCAGCAAGTGTTCATTCAGAGACTTAATGTGATTTTCTTTATTTTTTAAAACTTGTTCTGCATGTACTTTAGAGTGTTCATGTGCCATTTATTAAGGCAATTCAGTTTTTCTTTTCATACTTCAACTTCTTATAAAAGCTAATTTTGACTTTCCTGAAGTTGGGGATTTTTATTCAAAGAATTTTTTATTGCTACCGTAACTCCTTTATTTATTTGACATATTCTCAATGTTGTTTTACTTTCAGGTATTTGTGATTTGAGGAATTTTGATTTATCTACTAGAAACTTAATTTTTTTATATATCCCACTATCAATTCATCCTGTTGAGAATGTTTAGTTTTCTCTTCTTGTAGCTCTTTTTCTAGAAAGAATATTTCATCCTCAGGTTTAGATACAGATCTATCCAGGTTTTTATATATTGCCACCAATTTTTCTGCTTTTATTGACTCTTTCTCCAAAATGGCATCCTTTAAAGATGACTTTAAGCCATATCCACAATATATAAAGAGCTCTTAAAATTCAATAATAAAAGATAACATAATAAAAAAAGGCCAAGGATACAAACAGATATTTCTACAAAGATATACAAATAGCCAATAAAACACAAAAAATGCAGTCTCACTGGCCCTTGGCAAATGCAAATCAAGTGAGAGGCCACCACACACCCACCGGGACATCTACAGTGGACAGTAACAGATGTCAAGTGGCATATGGAAAAACCAAGACCCTCAGACATTCCTGGTAGGAGTATGGCAATAAAGCCATCTTACTGGCAGTTCCTTGGAAGGTCAGAGGTGCTGTGTGACACAGCAGCTCTACCTCTCCACACAGATCCAAAAGAAAGAAACTGCACTCCCTGCACATCTGCGGCAGCATCACTCCTACAGCCAAACCTCCCAACGGGCTGGGACTGATGAGTGCACATATCCATGAGCTGGTGAAGGCCCCATGCAGTGGGCGCTCCTCAGCCACGGGGGATTCAAGGGCCTGGAGGACAAGGGTGAATCCTGTCAGTCACACCCCACACAGCCACAGATGGCTAAGGGACAGAAAGCAGCCTCCCACTGCCTGAGGTCAGGGTGATGGATGGGACACAGCAGCAGAGGGGCTGTGGATGGCTGACAGGGATGGGGGTTGCAGTGTTCTAAAACCGACTATGGTGGCAGCCTTGCGATTTTGTGGACACACTAAGCACTGCTTGAGTTTTCCAGGGTGTAGGAGCTGCATCTCATAGAGGGCTGTTCAAAGCCCCACCTGGGACTAGGCCACAGGCTCCCACTGGGACCAGGCCACACCACTGCCTATGGCCTGGCGCCTATGGCCTGGAGCTAGCCTGGCACGGGAGGCACTGGGCTCCCTCCTTAGCCCCACACAGAAGAAAACGAGGAGGCCAAGTCCGCCATCCAGACTCACCACCTAAGACTTTTAAAAAAGACTGGATGCTGCAGAGGCCCACGCCTGTCATCTCAGCAGCTTGGGAGGCTGAGGCAGGAGGATCGTACCTGGAGGCCAGCCTCAGCAAAAGAAAGATGCTAAGTAAGCAGCTCAGTGAGTCTCTGTCTCTAAATGCATTGGGTGGGGGGTGGGCCTTGAAGCCAGGTGCTGCTGGGGTGGACACTTGCTGGCTCTAGCCTGGGCAGGTCCCTGAGTCAGGACAGCCCCACGGGCTCTCAGCAAGTCAAGACTTCCCACTGCCCCCGAGGTCCCCCGTGCGAAGCCAGGAGAAAAAGCCCTCTGCCAACACTATACCTTCTTCCCCTGTCCCTCATGAGTTCCGGGGTCAGACATGGGTCTGTGAGGCAGGGAGAGGGAAGGTCCCCTTGGGAGCAGCCTGTGGGCAGCAGGTCAGAAGTCGCCGACAGTGTGCTCATGTCCCAGATACTCTTCAGCCCCCGCCCCAACCCCATCTTGCCCAGAGCCCTGGGTCCTGGCCCAGTCCAGCATTGGTCACAGCCCAGCCTGCCTCTGGGCTGCATGCTCCCTGGACACCAGGTCACAGCCCATGCTCCTGGGCTTGGGGGGCAGGGCCATGTCCCTCAGTGCTACTCAACCACGTCCCCGGGACTAGGCACCAGAGTCCTGTTCTGGAGACCATGGGGCTCCATCCTCACAGGCAGGTTCTCGGGCCAGAGCCACCTTCCCGTGGAGCTTTCTCTGGGGCTCAGGGTGGACAGAGCAGCACTCTCTGTAGACACCTGCTGGCCAGGCCAGGGACCCTGGGGAGGGCTGTGAGCAGGGCTCCCCAGCAGGGGGTGCCATGTATCCACGTGGAGCCCTTGGCCAGCCAGGCAGGACCCAGATAGGGGAACCAGTGGGGGGACCCATTGATAGGGACCCAGTGAGGAGATCCAGTATGGGGAACCAGCGAGGGGACTCCTACAGTATCAGGTGGTGGCTGAAGGGCCCCTGGCCCCCAATGCTACTCAGGGTGCCCTGAGCTCCCCCAGCAGCTGGCCAGACTGACACCAGCTGCCCCCAAGCTGCAGGAGGTACTTTTGCCCTCATCTTGTTCAGTCACGTCAGGGGACTTGGGGGGACCACACAATGCTGCCCATGAACCTGGGTCATTCGCTCAGATCCCAAGGGCAAGGGAGCACCCAGTGGCAGGGACCTGTGGGTGGCCTGGTGCTGTGGTCCCCTAGCTCCTGAGATGGGGCTTCTCCATTGAGAGCAACTGAATTTCCCACTGTCTGTCACTCAGCAGCCAGTCTGGGCAAATGGGGGGGTCACTTCTGGCTCTAGCCGTCCTGAGACACTTGGACCACAGGGTTCTTTTCTAATTCCTGCCCCAGCATGCATTCTCAGGGACTCGTCCCCATAGCCCTCGGCTGCTGGGGTGGAAGAGGCCCTCCTGCCACCTGTGCTGAGAAGGCCCAGGCCCAGCTCCTGTTGAACCAGGAAGACAGAAAACCCTGAGGGCGCCACCTGACCACTGCAGCCAATGGGCCTGAGGGAAGGCGGGAGACCTCCAGCCCAGGGACCCAGGGAGGAATGTCCCCCAGCTGTGGTGCAGATAGCAGGGCCACTGTGCTAAAGATGTGTCCGAGCAATTCTGCACCAGACCCCCTGTCCCCACAGCCTGGAGCAGCTATACTCAAAGGCAGGCTGAGGCCAGGCAGGGGCCAGGCGCCCCACTGTGTCTTCAGGAAGGTCTTACTGTCCTTACTGGTTTTGTTCCTGGAGAGACCTGCGTTCTCCTCAGTGTTTAGAGCAGCTCAACTCACAGTAGCCAAGCTACAGAACCAGACTAGGTGCCCCTCAGCAGATGGACAGATAAAGAAACTGTGGTCCCTATGCACAGTGGAATATTACTCAGCCATAAAGAAGAATGAAATGATGGCATTTGAAGGTCAATGGGTGGAGCTGGAGAGGACTGTGCTGCTTAAGTAAGCCAATTCCAAAAGCCAAAGGCTGAGTGTCCTCTCTGACATGCAGATGCTGACTCACAATAGGGGAGAAGAGAATAGAATTTCATTGGATGAGACAAAGGGAAGGGAGGGGAGGGACTGGGGGATGCAGGAAAATAAACGGACGTCACTTTCCCATGTTCACATAGGAACACAACCAGGGACACCCCACAGCAGGGCCAGTCACAGGAATGAAAATCACACCCCGTGTAGGTGACATGGCAGGATGCATACTGCTGTCATGGGGAGCTAAGAAGAACCAATTCAGAGACAAATGTGTGTTCCCACCTATGCCAAGGGACAAGGTGCAATGTCATTCAGTGTCCTCATTGAAGATGAAATGGGCTCTGCTGGCCTCTGGGAGCCAGTGTGAGGAAATTGACACTCAGGTCACCAGAGCGGCCCCACCTCCTCAGGCCTTTGCTCCTCACAGGAATGTCGAGCCTCAGAGGCCCGTGGAGACCCTGCCCATCAGGGACACGGCAGCTGCGGCCTTCAGTCCCCCTGCTGTCTCCTCCTAGGGGCAACATGCACTCCCTTCGTCCCATCCTGACTTGTGACATCATGGGAGGGGACAGACCCGGGCAGCAGGGACAGCTGGCAGCACCTACCTGATAACACAGTGGCCTCGATTGGAGGCAAAAATCACGATGGGGGCGATGGAAGATTCCAGAGCTCGGTGCAGGGAGGTGAAGTCCTTGATGTCCAGCATGTGCACCTCGTCCACAAACAGCACGCTGGGGACCCTCTGAGCCACGCCCTGGTCAATGTACTTGTTCACCACCTTGTTGACCTCGCCTTGGACAGGGTCCCAGCCAGTGGGGAAATGTCACCTGCTCTCTTCTCCACACCTAAATTCAATCAAGACCCAACCCTGCAGCCTGGTTCTCCTACTGGCTCTCTGACCCCAGGCTGGGTACTGGACCCATTCCAGGTTTGGTGTCATCATTTGAAAACAAGAATCGTGCCAGCTGTGGTGGCACACACCTATAACCCCAGCAGCCTGGGAGTTTGAGGCAGGAGGATCACAAATTGGAGACCAGCCTCAGCAACTTAGTAAGGCCCTGAGCAACTCAGTTGAGACCCTGTCTCTGAATAAAATACAGAATAGGGCTGGGGACAGGGCTCAGGGTCAAGAGCCTGTGAGTTGAATCCCTGTACCCTCATCTAAAAAAAATAAAACAGGCATGATCGCCCCCAAATGCCACAAAACGCCTTTTGTGGAGCTGTGTGGGGCATAATGACCAGGAGCTGCCCCATCAAGCCCTGACCCTGATGCCAAGACACCTCATTTGGGAGCTCCAGGGAGATGTGTTTTCAAATGTGAATTCCCCTCTGCTGCACTCAGTCAAGGAGCTCTTTTGGGGGCCGTGCATGACAATGCTTAGGTTAATGAGCTTTCCATCAAGTGCAGTTAGAATCCTCTCCCCAGGAAACCTGAGCAAGGAGGGTGAGAGCAGGCCCAGCCTCGGCCCCAGAAGCATCAGCCCTTACAGAACAGCAGACCCACCTCAGGTCTCAGCCCTCACCTTCCAAACCAGCGTCCCCTGTCATCAGGATGGAGCTGTTCCCAAAGAACCGGGATCTGAGGCCTGTCCTCTCCCAGAGCCATGATGTGGGGCTGTCAAAACCGAGTTCAGTGACAGATCTGCTCTTGGCCACTCATGGAGGAAGCTTAGGCTGCTGCGAGGCCTCAAGGCAACACTGGATTCATGTTGAACTTACGTTTTCAGGGAGTAAAGTGGTAATGGGCCCAAGACGGACATAAAATTGGGGAAGAGCCGGGCGCAGTGGTACACACCTGTCATCCCAGGAGCCGGGGAGGCTGAGGCAGGAGGATCATAAGTTGGAGGCGAGCCTCAGCAACCTAGCAAGGGCCTAAGAAACTCAGCCAGGCCCTGTCTCCAAATAAAAAATAAAAATGCTGGGACGGGACTCAGTGGTCGAGAACCCTGAGTTCAATCACTGGCATCAAAAAATAAAAAAAAAAAAAAAAAAATAAGTCCACAAAGGAGCAAGGGAGACCCACTGCCTGGTGTCAAAGTCAGCACCTTTCTGGGGCCTCAAAGGAAGCAGATGCTGACCTCAGCGGGTCCAGAGCACACAGTTTGGCCACAGCTTCCTACGGGAGTGAAGACTCAGAGCCGTGCAGTGGGGGGGGGGGGGTGGGCTCTCAGAGCCGGGAGCACGTCAGAGGCAGGGCCTCAACTCGGCTCTGGGCTCAAGCTTCACCATGCATCTTCCCTGTGATCTCTGTCTTCTTTGGCTTCATCAACTGGCCCATCATGGACAGGATGTCTAGTCTCCCCTGTAGGAGAGAGGACTTTCTAAGGCAGCTACCAAAGCCCATCCTCCTGCCTCCTGAGGGTCCCTGATGTCACTCAACTTGGAAGCCTGAGGTGGACAGGCCCAGCACAGCTCCCCTGGGAACGATGAGGGGCTCCTGAACTCAGAGGGATCCCCTCGAGGTTTCCCCTGACCTGCAAGAATCAAGCTGAGTCATGTGTGGTGGCATGTGTCTTTAAAAATCCTGGCGATTTGGGAGGCTGAGACAGAAGGACCACAAGTTGGAGGCCAGCCTCAGAAACTTAGTGAGGTCCTGAGCAACTCAGGAAGACCCTGTCTCTAAATAAAATATAAAAAGGGCTGTAGATGGGGCTCCATGTGTAAGCACCCTGAGGTTTAAGCTTCAGTACAAAAAAAAAAAAAAAAAAACCCTCCGGCCAGGTAGGAAGAAACTCCAATCCCAAGAGTCTCTGGCCTCTCCTGGGCAAAGTTCTGTGGGACAAAAAGAAAAACCAGATTCCCGGCAGAAAGCCCATTCCTGGTGGGGAGGAGGAGACCCCCTTTAGGATGAAGAGCAAACCTGACTCTCTGTCCAGCGGGGCCCAGAGTAGCGCCAGCTGGGAGCTGGAGGACTCGGGGCTTGAGCTCTGCAGAGGCTGGGGCCTCTGTGAGGCTGTCTGAAGCCCTGTGAAGGCTCCCGCCAGGAACCCCCAGCCCAAGGTGGAGAGCAGCTCCCAGCAGGCTGGCAGGCGGCCAGGGGCAGACCATGCCCAGAGATCAGCTGTGACAGCATCTGGACATTGGGACAGGGGACGAAGCTCATGTCGTGCTCATTGCTGAGCATCCCAGAAGGCCTCCAGGAGGACAGCATGGCCCTGAACACTGGTTCCCAGGGCCTTGGGAATGTGCTGGACCACAAGGCCTGTCCCTGGTGCCTGGTGATGGCCACGTCCAGGTCATGCAAAGTCCCATTCTAGATGACCTCCTTCTTCTTGTCCACGTCGCCCTTGGGCAGGGCATGTCCTCCTAGGCCTCCAGGGTGAACTCCGTAGCCAAGGAGTCGCACCTGCCTGCCTCTGCCAGCAGACCATGGGGCACCGGGACCACAGAGAGCTCAGTGACAGAAAGGTCTCCGCTGCCCACTGAGGGCCCCCAATGTCACCCTCCACCTGTGCCCCATGGCCTGGTGCAACACTGGGCTCCCAGACCCGCCCGGGCAACACCTGAAACTTTCTGGAAGATTTTCTCCCCTTTCTTTTCACTCCTGATAAAAGAGCATTCAGGGGACTCACTGGAGCCTAGAGCCCGGGCTATTCTAGGTGGTGATTTATGGGTGACACGAGGCCTTAGGCTCATCCATGAACCAGGGAGGTGCAGCCACCATGGGACGCAGCAGCAGATAGAGGAGGAGCCACCTGGTGCAGTCCCCTGGCTCAGGACTCAGGGAGGGACACCAGGGAGATAAAGGAAAATGGAAGACAATGCCTGGTGCAGCGGGAAGGGATGAAGGCTGTCTGGTCCCTGCCCCCCACAGGGTTTGGGTCTTGAGCACTCTGCCTGCTGAAGTCACCAGGAGAGGAAGACAGAGAAAAGCCAAGGTGACTTAGGTAAAGGGACAGCTGCTGAACTTCCCCCACCCACCTCCGCTGAGCAATGTGACTCCCTGGTCACCCAGGTCTCCCTCTGCAGACCATCAGGCATGGCGCGGTCCCCCGGGAGCATATCTTCACAGCCCTGCTGTTGGCCTCCATGTAGATGACGTCCCTGGCCTCAACTCGCTTCTTCTGCAGACTTTCAAAAATGCTGGGGTTCAGCTAATACCAAACCAAACCAGACATAAGGGGACTCAGACAACCATGATGCAAATTCCAGTTCCTTCTGACCCCGAGGGAAGAAACTTTTCTGTAAGAGACCTGAGGGGCCAGGCACAGGGGTGCACACCTGTCATCCCAGGGACTCGGGAGGCTGAGGCAGGAGGATCGCCAAGTTGGAGGCCCGCCTCAGCAACTTAGCAAGGGGAGACTCTCTCTGAAGACAATACAAAGCAAAATAAAAAGGGCAGGCTTCTGGCTCCCTGCTTAAGCACTACTGATTCAGTTCACAGGACTAAACATAAGAGAGAGACAGACAGACAGACAGACACCTGAGTTGCCAGCCACCCCAGGAGTGGATGGGTATGAAGGTTTGTGGCAGGGCACAAGAGCCTAGACTGGGGGCTTAGCACACCAGGAGGTGAACCTGAGGGTGACCATGTCTGCCTGTAGGAGACAAGAGAACATCACCATTACTCTTCCTTGCCTTGCCTTCAGGGGTTGCAAAGTGGTAGGAGCATTCTCACAGGGACCCGGCTGCTCTTAGAGGGTACATGTGTCGATGGCCACGCCCAACAGCATCCCCCAGGATCACCACTGCAGCTCCAGTCCTTGGGTTAGGGACACCAGAGCTTCCTGCTTAGCCACCTGAGGCTGCATTTGATGTGGCCCGTGATTCCAGCTCTCTGGGCCTTGGTCTCCTCCTCTATGTGACAGCACCCAGAAGCACCCGCAGAGGAGTCCAGCTCAGAAGAGAAATATAAGTTGGAATCCCCCCAAACTGTCTGGGTCAGGAGGCTGAGGAAGGAGGATCACCAAGGTGGAGGCCAGTGTAGACCACATAGCTAGTCCCTGGGGCTGGGGCACAGCTCAGTGGCAGAGCACTGGTTCACTATGGCCACAACTCTCGGTTTGAATCCCAGGACCAGAAGAAAGCAAATTCTAGCGTCTTCCATACTTGGGCTGTACACACACATCTTGGGGTGATGGTGCTAAACGGGGCCTTGCTCTTCCCTAGGGGTGTGCACTGGGCAAGGACAGCAGCCTCTACAGGACCCAGATGGCAGACAGGTCCTGAGGCTGAGCTTCCAGAGCAGCTGCTACAGATGGCCACCCTGTGGAAACACACCTGAACTCTGTCCCAGACAGAGTCTATAGTCAAAGGGGGGCAGCAGGGGACACAACACGGACTAACACCCAGTGTAGGGCTCCCTCGGCAGGAGGGGGCCCCCAAAAGGCCAATCCAGAAACAAAGTCAGTATGTGGTGGCCAAAGGCCAAGGGGGAAGGACAGCAGGTGGCCATTCATGGGAATTAGGTCCCTTGGAAGGTCATGACAATGTTCTAGAATTAAGATGGGGAGAGTAAACTACGTCATGCCTCAAAATCCTGTGGGCAACACACACTTAAAATGGGTGGATCATGTTCACAACTGCACCCCAACAGAGCTGCCAGGAGCTTAGCAGAGACCAGCCTCTCTGGCCTCCTTTGGGCATTTTGCAAACAGGACCAGGGGTGGGGAGTACCCAGGCCAAGATTCATAAGCCTCCTTCAAACTCAGACACTTCACAACTCCACACAATGCACCTGAGGTCGTTCTGTCCCAATATCTCATCCATGTGGGAAAACTGCCCAGAAGAACTTGGGTTTGGGGGAGGCTGGGGGTACCAGGGATTGGACTCAGGGGCCCTCCACCACCAAGCCCCATCCCCAGCCCTGTTTGGCATTTTAGAGTCAGGGTCTCACTGAGTTGCTTAGGGCTTCACTTTGGCTGAGGCTGGCTATGAACTCGCGATCCTCCTGCCTCAGCCTCCCAAGCTGCTGGGATCAGAGACAATTTTCCTCTTCTTCCATTAGGCTCTTTTCTTCAAGAAGCTGGACAAAGCAGACCAATGGATGGCTCAAATTTTCACTGTGTTCCTGTGTCCTCTCTCCTACAGGGAAGAGGACAATTTTTCTCTTTTCCTCTCAGGCACTTTTATATGGTTGATTTTCCAGATGAACTGGCTCAAGGTGTCATTCCTGAGAAGAGGCCACCTTCTCAGAACCTCATTAATCCAGGGTGGACAGGATGTGGGGAGGGATTAAAGAGAGAGAGAGAGAGAGAGAGAGAGAGAGAGAGAGAGAGAGAGAGAGAGAGAGGTTTGCAGAGCCAAGCTCCTGAGATGAAGGCCCCATTAGGAAACAGAAAAATAGCCCTTGGAAGAAGTGATATTTTCATGATCTCCATAAAGCAGTGACCGAGAAACCACCTCAGAGAATCAAAGAACCATCAAATTATAAAAGGGGGAAAGATGGAAAGATTCTATGGTGGATGGAGAGTGGTCTAGAGAAGAGAATCTGAGTCTCAGAGAGCTCAGAGGACTCTCAGGGGTCACCCAGTACCAGAGGACTCACAGTCACCCTGCCCCTCAGCCAGCACTGGATGCAGGATGACTGCAGAGCCCCTTTCTGAGCCTGAGGCCTTGATCTGGAAAACAGGGGAAATGAGATTTATGGCACCTGCGCACATGGACACACAGCTGTGAGGAACCACAGGTAAAATACCTCCTGAAGCCCGCAGCAGGGGACCTGGTTATGCAGCAGGGGACAGGTACAGAGCTAGTGTGGGTCAATCATAACAACAGTGGATGAGTAAAAACATTATGAAAAAGAAAGAAAAAAGAAAACAAAATTATGTCCACTTTGACTTTATGGGGAGGTGAGGGGGCAGTATTAGGAATTGAAACCAGGGGTGACTTACACCTGAGCCCCATCCCCATCCCCATTTTTTATTTAGACACAGGCTCTTCCTGAGCTGCTCAGGACCCTGACTAAGTTGATGAGGCTGGCCTCAACCTTGTGATCCTACTGCCTCAGCATCCTGAGCGGCTGGGATGACAGGAGTGCTCCACTGTGCCTGGCTGGCCAATGGTCATCATGCGGGGGATGAGATGGCAGAAGCAATTTGTTGACTTAACCACACAACTCCCAGGAGCAATGAGAAAAGAAAGAACTACTTGGACCTATGTCCAAGCCCTCTACAATGTGTCCCTTTATACTACACGGTGTTATCCTGAGTGTCCCATATGGCATCAACAGTGCAGAGACCAAGGAAAGAGGGACACAGAGGTCACACCACCTGCCTGGTGCCGCAGTGCCGAGGGCAGGGCTCAGGATGAACTCCCCTTGAGCTTTTTGGTGCCCTTGGCTGTCTTGAGCCCTATGATCACATGGCTGATGGTCTTGCTGTAGCCACCCATGGGGTTCTCGGTCTCACATGGCATGAGCTCGGTCACCCCCCCCATGGACCTCCTTGGCCTCTTTTATCCACAGCCCTGGGACGGATGGCCGATGGGGACACAGTGAGAAGCAGGACCATCCTTCTCTTCACATCCATCCCCTCCCCACCAACAACCTTCTTACCTCAACCTGCCACAGCACAAGAACTGACAAGTCACCTTACAGTACAACACGGAGCCACCATCATGGGTGGAGAGCAACACTACAGGGAGCGGTGGCCCACACCTGTCATCCCAGCTCGGGAGGCTGAGGCAGGAGGATGGTGAGCTGGAGGCCAGCTTCAGCAACCCAGTGAGTCCCTGATCAACTCAGTGAAACCCTGTCTCCAAATAAATTCAAAACAGGGCTGGGAGGTGGCTCTGTGGTTAGGTGCCCCGGGTTCAATCCCTGGTTCCCCTCCTCAAAAAAAAAAAAAAAAAAAAAAAAAGAAGAAGAAGAGATGAGGCTCGCTGCTCTCCTCACAAATGGGAAGGCCACAGAGGACTTCTTCTGGCAGGTGGCCATCGGGCTCTCTGTGAGCTGATATAGAAGTGTCCCAAAGGCAGAGACACATGGCCACAGGATCCGACATTCAGGCCACTTCCCACTGTTCAAGGGGGGGGGGGGCATTATCTTATCACACCATCCCTTGCCTTCTCTTCTCCAGAAACTTAACCAGGACAAGGACACTCAAGACAGGAAGCTAAAGGCCAGCTATCCTCTGCCTGTGATCCACCTGAGAGCCTCTAAATGGGCCTTTTGGAAAACACCCAAAAGAGAAGCCACATTCTGTGTTTGATGAACCAAATTCCCAGCTCCTGAACCCCAAGACAAACTTCCCAAACAAAGCCCAGAGCAGCTACACACACCTCGAGTCCCCGCAGCTCTGAAGGCTGAGGCTGGAGGATCATGGGTTAGAGGCCAGCCTCCACAACACTGAGGCCCTGAGCAACTCAGAGAGACTCTGTCTCTAAATAAAATGCAAAATAGGGCTGTGGATGGGGCTCAGGGGTTGAGGGCCCCTAGGTTCAATCCCTGGTACAAAAAAAAAAAAAATTCCCAGACAACATGAAGGTATCAGAAGTCTCTGTCAAGCTTGGAAAATTCTGGGCTTTTAAGCCTACTTTGATATTTTTTATAGAACCTTTTCTATTCAGCAAAGAGGAAATTCCTCCAAATGGAATGCCTGCCCATACTCACTGTCATGGGACAGTGATATGAAATTTTTCCAGGAGGGGAAGAAAGGCATCCCCGTCTCTCAGCCATTCATATTTGTCCAGAAGTTTCTCGGTGGTGACAAGTAGACAGAGGAAGGCCCAATGGACCATGGGCCCAGTTGGTGGCCAGGAGAGGGGCTGAAGGCACTGTCTCTGGCCATGACAGCACAAAGGACACGGGTTTCATCTGCTGGCTCCGGTTTCTAAGTCCCTGACAGGGACCTTTATCATGTCAAGGGAGTGGCACAGAGGGGACAGATGACCCTCTCTCCCTCCCTCTGCAGCTTCACAGGAAGTCAAAGGTGCAGGGACAGAAGGCTCCTGTCTTAGGGGAGGCCACAGCTTGCCCTTTCATTGTGTGGCAAAATCTAGAAGTTTCTCCTCACCTCCTGCCATCAAAAGCCCCTGCTGTGTCTCCCACCCCCCACCCCAGGAGTGACTCCCATCAAATGTGCCTGGTGACCTCTACTTGTTCAAATTTTAAAGCATTTCAGTTCCTGCTGAGCCATTGAAACACAAGCAACTGTGTGAAGACCAGTTTTATCAGGTTTTTGTCTCACAAAAATGGGTTTTTTAACAAAAATTTTAAGTTGTAGATGGACACAATTCCTTTATTTTTTTTTATTTTTTATTTTTATGTGGTGCTGAGGATGGAATCCAGGGCCCCACACATGCTAAGTGGGTCTCTACCGCTGAGCCCCTGCCCCAGCCCAGAAAAATGGTGTTTTTAAAATTTAAGTTCTTAAAAATATTAATATTCAGGTATTTGAAAGGTTGTGATATCTTACTGGTCACATTTTTGGGGGGTTCTTTTTGGTACCAGGAATGGAATTAAGGGGCCCTCAACCCCTGACCCCCAGCCCCAGCCCCTTTTATATTTTATTTAAAGTCAAGGTCTCACTGAGTTGCTCAGGGTCTGGCTAAGTTGCTGAGGCTAGCCTCCAACTTACTATCCTCCTGCCTCAGCCTCCTGAGCTGTTGCAATATGGTTCACATGTTTAATTAATGAGTTAAATAAAATCACTGGCACATGTTTAATTAAGGAAAAGTAAGCCTGGCACCGCAGCACACATCTGTAGCCATAGTTACTCAGCATACTGAGGCAAGAGGATGGTTTGAACCTAGGAGTTTCAGGACTGCCTGGGAAACATAGTGAGACCCTGAAAAATAGGAAATGAAAAGGGAAAAGAGAAGGAGAAATGAGGAAAAAACAATAGAGAGAAAAATTTTAAATGTAAAACCCAGGTGTGGTTGTGCACATGCATAATCCCAGCACCTCAGGATGCTGAGGAAGGAGGATCGAGATTTGGAGGCCAGCCTTGGCAACTCAGAAAGACCTTGTCTCTACATAAAATATAAAAAGGGCTGGGGACGAAACTCAGGGTTGAAGTGACCCTGGGTTCAATCCATGGTAGCAAAAAATAAAAATAAAAAGCCTAAGTTCAATGTGACACAAAGCTTAGCTTCTGAACACAGTTCAGAATTAGAACTCTTCAGTTCAGCATTAGTGTCACAGAGGGGCTGGGGGTGGCTCAGTGGCCATGGTCCCGAGAGAGAGAGAGAGAGACCCATAGTTTAGTGCTTACATTGACCTGCTTGGGAAGATCAAGAGGCAGAGCCAGTCCCTCAGAGAGGCACCGCAGGAAGACACATTGCCAGCCACCAGAAAATCAGATGGCTGTGGGGGGTGAAACAGGGTCCCATGATATCTCCCCACTTCCAAATGCTGCACCCTCCCACTGCATTTTCTTTCCTTCAGCATTAAATCAAAAGCTCCCCAAGTAGACTTCTTAGTCTATTTATTTATTTATTATTTATTTCGGTACCAGGGATGGAACCCAGGGGCCCTCAACCACTGAGCCCTGTCCCCAGCCCTTTTTATATTTTAGTTAGAGACAGAGTCTCACTGAGTTGCTCAGGGCATCACTAAGTTGCTGAGGCTGGCCTCCAACTTGTGATCCTCCTACCTCAGCCTCCCAAGCTTCTGGGATGGCTGGCTGCTCTTGCCTGTCTTGTCAACAGCACCAAAAGAACACAAGCATTCCAATCAACACATCACAGAAGAATTTTTAAGATGAAACATTTCAAAGCACTGGAAAACCAACAGCCATCTGTCACTCCAACGTGACACTCACCGAGAGCCCTGCAAAAGTTCTCCATCAGTACCTCTGTCTTCTTGATCTCCATAGAGTAAACTTTGCTCCCCACCATGGTGCAGAAAGGCACCTTTCTCCCAAGCTCCTGAGCAATCGCCAGGGCCAGGGCTGTCTACAGAGGCAAGAAAGGAAAGATTTTTATTTTATAGTCTTGAAAACATAATTCAAAGCCATCTATAAAAAATTTATTCAAGAGGCTGAACATGGTGTCACGTACTTTTTATCCCTAAGACTCAGGAGGCTGAGGCAGGAGGATGGGAAGATGGAGGCCATTCTCAGCCACTTAGCAAGGCCCTGAGCTACTCAGTGAGATGTGTCTCTAAATAAAATATAAAAGGGTTGGGGATGGGGCTCAGTGGTTAAGCACCCCTGGGTTCAATCCCTGGGTTCAAAAAAAAGAAAAAAACAACAACACAAACAAATCAGGAAGGATTTATCACATGACCTTCATTTTATGTTAAAAGGCCAGGAAATAGTGGATAATATGTGAGGCCAAATCTGGAAGCAGTGTGTTGGTCTGCAAGCTCCCCTGGACCGTGCCCTGTGGTCAACTATAAATTGACACTCAGTAACCTAACTTAGGTTGGCAGATGCTAAAGAGAACCAGGTGGAACAGACATCTTGTCAAATACCAAGTTATGGAAAGCAAATGCTCTCAAGTGGGCCCAGGACTGGGAAATGCCATGGCCTCTGAGTGCCACTTCATCCTCCCTCATTTCTGAAACAAGAATGAGGTCAGACCCCAGGTGTGCAGGCCACGCAGAGCCTCCTGAGTTGCTGAGGGCGTCACTAAGTTTCTGAGGCTGGCCTCCAACATTTGATCCTCCTGCCTCAGACTCCGAACATGCTGGGACAAGGCCAACTTGAGCTGCTGCTTCAAAGATGGCCCAGGGAAGGCTCCTCTTAGATTTTCTTTTCAATGCCAACCTGGGGGATGATCACCGATCACTGTGGGGCAAAATCCATTAGCCCATGGGGCAGAGGCTGGTTCTAGTTCTGATATCCCCCCTGTTTTCCAATGTGGTCTTGAGCACACAATAGTGCTAATGCTGGATGGCCTCATCTGATGAACTAAAATACAGTTTAGATTACAAGGAGCCAATGAGCTGCCCACAGGATGGTTTGGTTGGGACCATGTAGTCTTAAAAGTGCCTTTAAACTTGCATTTTTTGTGGGGGGATTGAACCCAGGGGCCTTCAGCCTATGAGCCCCATCCTCAGCCCTATTGGGTATTTTATTTAGAGACATGATCTCCCTGAGTTACTGGGGGCCTCGCTTTTGCTGAGGCTGGCCTCAAACTTGCTATCCTCCTGCCTCAGCCTCCCGAGCCAGCTACTGGGATTGAAGGCATGTGCCACTGTGCCCAGCTCTTGCCATTTTTTGAACCTTAGGAACTTTCATGTAGAAATCCAGCTATTTGGCTTCTTTTGAGAAACCAGGTCTGGACCCAGTGGCCCTCTTTTAGTGACAGGGCACCACATTTTTGGGCTTAGCCAGTCCCTTTGCTTGCCTTGCATCCCAAATGCTTAGGCACCTGAGTGGGCAAGCCCAAAGCATGTGTTCTAATAGCACATGGAAAATGTCTAGAATAGAACACAGAGGGATGTGATTCCAACACCACAAGGCCCAGGGGAGGCCACAGGCTGCTCTGCCCACCTGTTTTATTTTGCTGGTTCTGGGAATGGAACCCAGAGCCTTGTATGTGCCAGGCAGCTGCTCCACCACTGAGCCCCAGGCCCAGCATTTTCATTTAAAGACAGGGTCTCACTGAGCCTCTGAGGCTGGACTCCACCTTGAGATCCTCCTGCTTCAGCCTCCCAAGTTTCTGGGTTTACAGGTGTGAGCCATAGTGCCTGGTTTTCATGTCCACCTTCTACCCAAAATGTCTCTTCCCTGTTCTTTCACAGCCCCCAACTCCCCATTCTCAGTTTCCAGTGTCAAAATAGTGACCATGTCCCACTGAACAGCGTCCCTGCCTCCCTCCACGTAATACTGAAGGGGTGATCATTACCCTTCCATTCAAATAGGATCAATACTTGGTTAATAATGGTTCCATGTCTGTCCATCTTTCTCCAATTAAAAGCTCATGGAAGGGGCTGGGCTGGGGCTCAGTGGTGGAGCACTCACCTAGCATGTGCACAGCCCTGGGTTTCATCCTCAGTGCCACATAATAGTAAATAAACAAAACAAAGGTATTGTGTCCAACTACAACTAAAAAATATGATATTATTAAAAAAAAAACTCATGGAAGAAAAGCCACATACACCTACCCTTTCCTATGGAGCTCTATAAATCTCACTGGTCTTTGCATAGGGTGTCATCTTGAAAGTCTAACTTGTATTTTTTTTAATATTTTAATATTATCAGGCCTCCCAGCTAATCAATCAATACCCACCAAGATGCAACCCAGACTTTTATGGTGTTTACTTTTGAACAGGGTTGCATTATTTATATTTATTTTTTTTTCTTCAAAACAAGTTTAATTTTGTTCCAGCCCTAAATTAGGGGAAGAACTTATTTCTTAAAAAAAGTGCTCAAAAATCAGGCCATTATAAAGTTAAGCACCCCTCCCCTTAGCAAAAAATATTGAACTGATATAGGTGACTGAACTGATATAACTGATTTAGGTGTAGATGGACACAACACAATGCCTTTATCTTTATATGGTTCTGAGGATCGAACCGGGTACCACCCGTGCTAGGTGAGTGCTCTACCACTGAGCCACAATCCCAGCCCATTAACTTGTATTTTATGGATTAAGAAACTGAGAGCTGGGTGTGGGGGTACACGTCTGTCATCCCAGCAGCTTGGGATGCTGAGCTGGGAGGATGGCTAGTTGGAGGCCAGCCTCAGCAACTTAGCAAGGCCCTTAGCAACTCAGCAAGACACTGTCTCTAAATAAAATACAAAAATGGCTGAGGACGGGGCTCAGGGGTTAAGCACCCTTGGGTTTGATCCCTGGTAGCCAAAAAAAAAAAAAAAAAAAAAAAGGATTTCTCAGTCTTTCCTCTGTTTTTGGGGGACAGCCTTGTAGTGCAATTTGCTTAGCAGCATCATTGGCCTCTAACACTAGATGCCACGAGTCCCCCCACCACGTTTTGAAAACCACAAGAGATGATTCTCCAGATACTGGCAAATATCTCCTGGGGGGCAAAACCGGTCCAGGTTGAAAATCACTGCAGAGCTAATCTCACCTAGCTGGACTTCCAGAAAGAGCACACAGAGAACAGGAACAGCCCACAGCTCAGGGGTTCAGAGCTGGCAACTGTCCACACCAACGACACCAAACATTGAGACTCAGAAAGCCCTGTGGCCATCAAGAAAGGGAAATCAGGGGAGGGCGCCCTATCCAAAAGTACGTCCAAAACATCCAGAAAGAAAGGTTTCAACCCTGGAAATCAGACTTCTTAAGAGCAACACTGGAAGATAAAAAGTACCAAATAACACTGAGAGAAACAGCACTGAAGGAAACAGCTATCATGCTGGTGCTGTGGCGCAGGCCTGTCATCCTGGTGGCTTGGGAGGCTGAGGCAGGAGGATCACGAGTTGGAGGCCAGACTCAGCAAAAGCGAAGCCCTAAGCAACTAAGTGAGACATTGTCTCTAAATAAAATGCAAAAAGGGCTGAGGATGGGGCTCAGGAGTCGAGAGCTCCTGGGTTCAATTCTTGGGGTTCAATTCTTGGTAAGCCTCCCCCCCCAAAAAAAATGGAAGACGACTTGGACATGCTAATGTTCCTGTAAGTGCACACTGTATAGCATTCCAGCCTCAAAAAACTTCCCCCAGACTCAAGACTTCTTCATCCACCATCAGACACCACACAACACACCCTGGCAACTCCATATGTACAACTTCAAAATTAGAATTCAAGCTTTTATTTCACAGCTGATTGTGTTTCTGCTTCTGAAAGGTCAGGAGCCTGCCCCAGGTCTCCCAACTGAACAATCAATACACACCAAGACACAGCCCAGAACTTTAGGGTGTTTATTTTTGAACAGGGTCACATTAAGTCACTTAGAGCCTAGTGAAACTGCTGAGGCTGGCCTCCAACATGTGATCCTCCTCTCTTAGCCTCCAGAGTCACTGAGATGACAGGCAGGGGCCACCACCCCTTGTAAGAGCCCACTTCTTTACATACAAGAGTGCAGGCTCCTACTCTCCTGTGCCAAGAGGCCCTTCCAGAGAACAAGCCATGCCCAGACCAGGAGCTCTGGGAAGCCTAAGGATCTGGCCAATCCCCTTGCAGATCGCAAAAAGCTCCACCATGTGTCCTCTTTTGTCCCCTGGAAAGCCCAAATTGGGGGGAATTATCAAACCCTCTGCCCAATTCCAGCATTTATAATCAGTCAGCAGTTTGAAGCTCAGACTCAACTGAGCCATTTTGTGCCATCAGGAGACTTCCTGTTTCTCTGCCCAGAAAACACTAGAAGCCCCTTGAAGATCAAAATTGTGTTTCTGTTATTTGTCAATCATGCACGTAGCCAAAATAGTGGTGGGCAAATTTCACATTCAAAAAAATACTGGCTGACTCATTTTCCCCATCCAAAAATGTGCCACAGAAGATTTTTTAATATTTTTTTAAATTGTGCATGGACATAATATCTTTGCTTCAATTTTTTAATATTTATATTTTAGTTGTAGTTGGACACAATACTTTTATTTCACTTATTTATTTTTATGTGGTGCTGAGGATCGAACCCAGGGTCCTGCACATGCGAGGCGAGCACTCTACCACTGAGCCACAGCCACAGCCCGTCACAAATTTTTACGAGTCCCTGGACCAACAGAAATGGATTTTCAGCTGGGCGCGGTGGTGCATGTCTATAATCCTACCACTCAGGAGGCTGAGGCAGGAGGATCACGAGGTGGAGGCCAGCCTCAGCAACATAGCAATACCCTCAGCAACTTTAGCAAGACCCTGGCTCTAAATAAAATACAAACATGGGAAGTGATTCAGTGTTGATTGCCCCCAAGTTCAATCACTGGTTAAAAAAAAAAAAGAAGAAGAGAAAAGAAAAGGAAAAGAGATGCATTTCTCAAGCAAAGGAGACTTGAAAGAGTTCAAGCACCATCCCAGAGACAAGACCCCTCTCAGGACTTTCCCCTCCCTCTGACCAGGATGATTTTCATTCTAGAAGTATGAGTTGAGATCAGATTCCTTTCTTAAACACACATGTGACCCACGTCGCTAAACAAAGACTAGTTAAGATGCATATTCCAACTGGCTTCAACGTGAGAATCGTCCTCTTGGGCAGCAGAAATCAATGAGAACACAAGCACCTTTCCAGTTCCCAGGGGTTAGGGTCACAGCAAGGCTCTTCCTGCCATTTTCCTGCTTTCGATTAATTCTTCTATGATGTCACATGCCTGCAGCACAGAGGGGAGAAATGGTCACTATTACTGTGTTTCAGTGGGGAAAAAATGCAGTCCCTGGTCCAAACAATTCACAGACTCGTCCAACCAACCCTGAGAGCCAGCACCCTCCAGGCACAGCTCTGGGTGCCCAGACAGTGGAGGTGAGAGAGAAAAGTCTGCTGGGCACAGTGGCCCACACCTGTGATCCCAGGGACTTGGGAGGCTGAGGCAGGAGGATCTCAGTTCAAAACCAGCCTCAGACAAAGTGAGGCCCTGAGCAACTCAGAGAGACCCTGTCTCTAAATAAAATGCAAAATAGGGCTGGGGAGGGGCTCAGGGGTTTAGGGCTCCCCCCGCCCTCCAAAAAAGACATAGACAAGAAACCAGAGGCTTTTCTTTGGCCCTTTCTGTTACTTGGAGGCTCCAAGGCCACAGTCACAAGCTCATATAAATTGCAGGTTTCTGTAGCTGCTCAGCCTCCAGGGAGACCATGGGCCATGACTCTAGGGTCCAGCAGCTTAGAGGTGGTGGAGTGCAAACCTCCAGCTGTCATTACTAAACTCGGTGGCCTATAGATAGGCCATTTTTTTCTGCTAATAATAATAATAATAATAATAATAAATAATAATAAAAAATACCATAACTGCAGGGACTTGGTACAGTTGCCACTTAACAAAAGTAGAACTTACTGGTAAAAGGATGGTTAGGGTTAGGGCACGATGGTGCAGGCCTGTCATCCCAGGGCACCTGGAGGCTGAGGCAGGAGGACTGTAAGGTGGAGGCCAGCGTCAGCAGCTCAGCCAGATCCTGTCTCGGAATAAACACAAAAGGGGCCACAGTGTGGTTCTGTGGGCAGCGCCCCCGGGGTCAACGCCGGGCACCAAAGTGACACTGAGTCGGGGCGAATGCCGGGAAGGTCCCCACGCCCCCCAGCCCCGCCCGCCATCCCTCTCATGCATTCTCCTGGCCCAGGAGCCCCGAGGCCGCCTGCTTGACCAGGGCACTCTCGCTGAGGCCCAGCCCCTTCCCGTGGCTGTGCGAGGCGATGCGCGGCATCTTCGTGGTGCTCTCCACCTCCTCGATCTTCAAAGTGCCAGCCAGAGCCCAACCAGTGCAGGAGCCACTACCCTGCACCCGCCCAGGGGTTACCAAGGGCCATTACAAGGGCAGCTGGCAAGAGCCCGCCTCTGTCGGTGCCCCATTGGAGGATATTGGAACACCGCCACTCTCCATTGGCTCAGGCATGTGCTCATCGCAGCTGCCGGTAGAGCTCCGCCCACACACTTCCCGCTGTGTCTCTGGGTTGACTTCCCTGGCAACAGGTTCTTCCAGCTAGCTCTGAGGGTGTGATTGCAGGAGGGAGCCAAGAGTTTTGCTGCCTGGCTGAGGAGCTGAGCCCAGGGGGTGGGTGGCCCCGAGGAGCGTTATTCTGGGTGTTTATTTGGTACCAAGGATTAAAACCAGGGGCTCTAAGTCACTGAGCCCCAGCTCCAGCCCATTTTGTATTTTATTTAGAGACAGGGTCTCATTAAGAATCTTAGAGACTTGCTAAGTTGCTGAGGCTGGCCTCCAACTAGCGATCCTCCTGCCTGAGCCTCCAAAGCCGCTGGTATTAGAGGTGTGCGCCACCATGCCTGGCACCTACTCAGAATCTTAATAAATGAGTGAGAATTTATCAGAAGCAAATGGCATTGCACCATTTTGCAGATGAATAAAATGCATCCAGAGAAATACAGAACTTCCAGGGATAAGTGAGTTCACAGGAGGGTGAAGACACGCCCGAGATCCAGCCCAGCTGTGGGGGCTCCTGACTCCCATGTGATTTCTTTGTCCTCTCTAGTCTGACTTTAAAATCTAATTATTTTATTCTAATTATTGACATCATTATTGAGTCAATGTTTGCCTCTATCCCTATACTGCTTTACATTATGAAGGTGGAGAACACATATTTACCATTTTAATTTTAATTTTGGAACGTGGTACACAGTCTACAAACAAGCTTCTAGATAAGACTTCTGATGAATTCAAAGAAAGTTCTAGAAGATATCCCCCTGCACACGCACACACACGGTTGAATCCATGCTCTTTAGTTTTATACTATGGATTGAACCCAGAGGCACTTCACCACTGAGCCCCATCCCCACTCTTTTTTTATGTTTTATTTACAGTCAAGGTCTCACTGAGTTTCTTAGGGACTCACTAAGTTGCTGAGGCTGGCCTCCAGCTTGCAATCCTCCTGCCTCAGCCTCCCAAGTCACCGGGATGACAGGAATATGCCATTGTGCCTGGCTTCAATTATATTTTGTATCCACTAATAGGTACTAAAATGCCAGATCAATGCAATGAAACATGCACCAATAATCCTATGGAGAACTACCTTCCAGAACCGTGCACTGGACAAACCATCTATCCCGTCTCTCAGCTTCTCACTCCCATCAAGTTTCACCTTAAGTCCTTCCACCTCTCTTCTCTCCAGCCCAAGACTGAGGCCCTCAGTCACTTGGTTCCCAACTCTTTTGCTCCCTGCCTGCCTTGACCTCTGTCCCATCTTATCTTTGAACCCCCAAGCCTGGGATCAAGCCTGCCTTTCCTTCTGTACTGCTGCTCAGGAGGAGAAAGTCACCCAGGGTTCCCCAGGAGCCCTTGTGTCATCATAGCCTCCAACCTCAGCTGAACACTCACAGCTGTGCAAGTGATGATCTAATATTGTATTAGTTAGAATGTTAGTATAACTGCATTAATGGAGAGATTCAAAACAATGGTGGGTAAAGCAAAATAGAAGTTATTTTTCTCAGTTGGGCATATTGCCGCATGCTTGTAATCACAGGGCTCAGGAGGCTGAGGCAGGAGAATGTCCAGTTGGAGGCCAGCCTCAGTAACATAGTGAAACCTAGTCTCAAAATAAAACATTAAAAGGGCTGGAGATGGAGGTCAGTAGTTAAGCACCCCTGGGTTCAAGCTCCAGTACAAAAAAAAAAAAAAAAGTATGGCTATCTGCAAGGGATTTCCAAGAAAGAAAAGCAAAGCCCGGGACCCAATGGCTTGACTCGATTTTGAATTCTATGATATATTTAACGAATGAACACCAGCCAGGCAAGGTGGTGCACTCCTGTCATCCCAGCAGCTGGGGAGGCTGAGGCAAGAGGATTACAAATTAGAGGCCAGCCTCAGCAAAAGCGAGGGCCTAAGCAACTCAGTGAGGCCCTGTCTCTCAGTAAAATATAAAAAAGTGCTGGGGATGGGGCTTCGTGGATAAGTGCCCCTGGGTTCAAATCCTGGTGCCAAAACAAAGAATGAAACCAAATGCATCTCAAACTCTTATCAAATAAATAAATAAATAAAGAGGAAGAAATGTTTTCTAATATGTTCCCATGAAGCCAGCATCATCCTGGTAACAGCATCTGGTAAAGATTCTACAAGCAGAAAAAAAAAAAAAAAAAAAAAAAAGAAAAACAAGGTCAATATCCCCATGAACATAGACACAAAATTTTTCACAAAAATCTGGTATTAGTAAACCAAATTCAGTGGCAGTTTTTCTCATTGATTGCGGTCCTAGGGAGGGAACCCAGGGATGCTCTACCATTGTGCTGTATCCCTCGCTCTCTTTGGTGTTTTTATTTTGAGTCACTGTCTTACTAAGGTGTGGAGGCTGGCCTCCAACTTGATTGCCATCCTCCTGCCTCAGCCCTTGAGCCACCTGGATGACAGATGATCACCACTGTGCCCTGCTTGAATGAGATTCTGCCACTGCATCAGACTTCCTGCACCTCTGATTCAGTGTGACATTAGCAGATCTGTTCAGTTCTGGGGGTGACAGGGAGCTCAGCTGGAGGCCTGAAAGTCTGCTCTGAGGTTGGTGTACAACCCACTGAGGAGCACACAGGGTTAATGGCAATTGCTGGCAAGGTAGGTCCCCTCTGAGAAAAGAGAAATTTCCATTTCACTCCTGAAAGCATCTTTAAAGCCCAAATTTCAATCAAAGGGGAAAGTATAATAACTTCCTCTGGGCAAATTTATAATGAATCCAGGATTAATTGCCCTTAATAAAGTTGAATTCAGGACTGGCTGTTTGTAAAGAAGTCTGAACCACCTCAGTTTCAAAATGGCATTGAAAACACAGAAATAAGCCAGCATCCTATGACCACGAAGAACAAATTCCAAAATCATACAGTTCTGCAGGCAGTTTTCCAGCAGTCATGTCCCCAGGGATGGTGCCCAGCTTGTGGGACTGAAGGGGACATGGGGAGTGTGCTGTGGAGGAAGATGCCTATATAGGCTAGTGCTCTGTGGGTGAATCCCACTCAAGTTGGGGTCATGGTACATTTACACGTGTCCATGCATCCTCAGAGATGGGTATGGTGGCACATTCTCTCATCCCAAGAGCTTGGGAGGCTGAGGCAGGAGGTTCAAAAGCTGGAGGCCAGCCCCAGTAACTTAATGAGGCCCTGAGCAACTCAGCAAGACCCTGTCTCTAAACAAAATATAAAACATGGCTGGGAATGGGGCTTAGGGGTGAAGCATCCCTAGGTTAAGTCCCCAGTACACACACAAAAAGAAAAAAAAAAACAGGAAAGAAGACCAGCAGCCCTCAGAACGTGGGTGGCCTCAGGAGGGCTGACCTGTGGGCTAGCCTTTATGCTCAGTCCCGAGGCTGGCTTTGAACTCAGGCATGTGGCTGGTGTGGAGGGACATGGAGCTGATGAGGGTCTTGGGCACATCTGGGCCACAGATGGCTGTAGAGATATTCTTACTCACCTGCTCTCTCCAAATGACAAGAAGATAGAGAAATGTTGACAGAGGGCTCCAACTTCAAGTCAACCCTTCAACAAGCTGGGAACCATAAATGGTGAGCCTTAGTTTCTAAATCTGTGAACTACAGCCAAGGACAGGAGCCACACTGCCTACTGAGAGGTCTGTGGAGAGAATTACAGACTAGAAAATATGGAAATACTCATGAAGCTTTAAGAAACTGTTCAAAGTTGGTGACAGGTAGAGATTCAAAAATGTCTGTCAGGTATTTCTACAGATGATACTTGAGATGTGTGGGTGCTGTGAGTGAAAGAGGATAATATGTTTTTACATCTGAGTCAGAGAAGCCTGTTCAGTTTTGCTGCCCACCATAATCTGTTGAGATAGGTGCAGAGTCTCACACTCATTACTCATGAAAACAAAACAAGGTTTCTGAGCATGGAAGGGGCTTATCCAAATTCCCACAGCTCCTCTGTGATGGAAATGAGGGCACATTGCACTCTGCCATTTGGGGTCTTGTAGGATTTGGTACAAAATCCTCTCTAAAGAGTCAGATTGACAAAACTGGGTGGGGAGCAGACTGGGTGTGATGTCACATGCCAGGAGCCTTGGATTCAAGTTGATTATTGCCAGTTTCTGAGACTTGAGTGTCTCTTTTTCCCTTTCCTGTTTTCCTGAGGAGTATTTGTGTCTTCAGATCAACATTCTGTGCTCTCCTCTTTCTCTGATATTTGGCCACCCCTGTCCTTGAGGCAGGAATTTTCTCCAGGAAGAAGCCAGGTGGTTATATGATGCAAAAGATAAAATCTAGCTTTCAGGCCAAACAGATGTAGTTGGATTCCCAGCTTCACCTTTTCTTAATCTGGGACATTGCACAAGCCATGGTTTCTGAGCCTCAGTTTCCTCATATTAACTGACTCCTCTGTGTCTCTGAGATGCTTTCAAAATTTAATGAAACACAAATGAAAGAGCCCAGCCTGGGGCCCAGGACTGAGCCAATGCTCAAAGAGATGGGGCACCTTTTTCATTCCCCCTCCACGGAAAAAGTTCCATGGGAATATAAGATCAGTGTGTCCCAGGGAGCAGGCAGGCAACACCTTACTAGCTCTGGCCACCAGGGACCTGAGAAAAAAGCAAAGATTCAGTGAGACGAGTCCAGAGAAGGTGGTGTGGAAAAGTTCAGAAACATGTGGCTAATAATTCCCTGGGAGAAGAAGGAAAAGTTGCTTCTATAAAAAAATCTATGTCAAGAAAAAAAATCGAGGGAATCTTAGGGACAAACACTATTCTGTACAGAGTTGATAGGGCCTTGAAGATTATCTTATCCAGCTCCTTTGACCCATGTGGAAATTGAGGCACAAAAAAGGAGGTTACTATTGGGGTCACAGAAGGCATTCATGGAAGACTTCCAACTTCCTCTAGTGTTCTGAAAAACCAGCCTCTACCTCAGAGCAAAGCCTGTCCAAGGAAGAGACATGACCTTTGTCCTTGGAAAGACCCACAGAGCACTCCTAGGCACATTCCCACCCTGCTGAGTTGTTTATCTACAAATAACAGGCGAGATCTGCTGTGACAGGTGTCCCTGACTCAGTCAGGCTAGGTGGGGTTCCATAGCAGCCCCCTAGCAGCCACCAATCAGCATGAGACAGGGAAATACCTGGGATGCCAGTGGTTTATGGTGGTTGATAACAAGTTGGGAAACCATGTAGTTCAGCACATATACCCCTCTTGGCTTAAACCAATCAGATCAAATGAATACCCCTTTTGTACTGACCAATCACCCCTACCCAACTTGTTCCCTCCAGTGAATGTGCTAATCATGTTTTAGAGTTGTTATTTGATTTTCCTGCGGTGTGTGATGATTTGCTAAAAGAGGCTATGATGTATGTGAAGTCCCTGCCCTCTCCAAAAAATGTATAAAAATGCTGCAAACCCTGGGCTCAGGGCCTCTCAGCATCACCAGTTGCTGTGTGTGCACAAGGAGGACCGAGCTAGCTCACAATAAACACCTCTTTGCTGCTTACATCGATCTTGGGTCTCTGGTGGTCTTTGGGGGTCCTGAATTCAAGCATAACAGTTCATGAAACCTCCCATGCAGCCTGTTTGGGACTGAAAGAGGGCCTACCTGTGTCATGGAAAGGGAGATAGAACTGTAAGGGTCCCGAGAAACATCAGAGAAAGAGACCACCAAGTGACCACTCATGCAATTGGCAGAAGGGGGATTTATTGAACCAGCATGCTGGGGCTCCGTGCCCACTCAAGAAGGGAAAGCAGCCCAGAGCCCCGAGCAGGGGCTGAGTACTGCTTAAGTACACTTTTTGGGGAAGGGCGGAGGGCTTTGTATACATCAGAACAAATCATCATTAGGCGCGGGAAAATTGAATAACAACTCCTAAACATGATTGGTTCATTCATTGGCGGGAACAGGTCAGGCTGGAGTGATAGGTCATTCCTAAGGAGGGGGTTACATTTAAACTGATTGGTCCAGGCCCTGCAATGCCTATGTGCGACCACACAGAGCCCTTATTAAACAATCCAAATAGTCAGGGGAAATATTTACTGGGCGGTTCTAAGCATTGTCTTAACAGCTACAGAAATTTCGGGTTTTGCAGGTAGCATAGAAACCTAACAATACCTCCTTTACATTTTAACTCAGACCTTGCAGCTTAGAAACTTTTACAACACCAGGTCTTTTACCCTTTAACTTTTATGCTTTAACTTCAATTTCTTTTACCCTTACAGAACCTGTTCCTATCTTTTGGTGGTCAGAAGAGAAACAGGAAAGAAGGTGGGTCCATTGGCAGCATCCAAAGCCTGTACCCCAACATTTCTGTCCAAGGCCTGGTGGCCTTGCAATGAATCTGATCTGCCAGTTGAAGCTGGCTGGACAGCCCTACCTGTCTAGAATTCTTCCTAGCCCATCCTGCCATGAAATAAGAAATTCTGCACTCAAAGAGGGGGCTGGGGCAGGCAGGATGTCCTTGGAGGTCCTTAACAGCTCTGGAAGTCTTCACACAGGGTCTCTGGAAAAATGAGAGGTGATGTTCCTGCAGAAGAACCCTTAGAAACTTCTGTGTGATGGTGACGCATACCATTTCTTCTTCCATAATCATCCATGCTATAGCCCTGGCTCAGGTCAGACAGCCTGCCATGCATGCACTTTATTTTAAAATACCTCTTGCTTTATCTATATCTGTATCTATGTATCAATCTCTCTCTATATCTATCTACCTACCTATCTACCTATCTATCTATATATCTATATATCCATACATCTATATATCTATACATCATATCTATCTATATCTATATATCTGTATATCTATATATCATCTATCTATCCCTGTGAATTCCTGAACTCCCAGTCAGAAGAAAGCACTCAATTCTGTCTTTGAGTATGCTGATGGTGATGTGATTTCTCAGACAGAACCCTCTGAGCTCTGCAGCAGAAACAAGCCCCCTCCTGATGTAATTTAAAAGAATAGCCTCCTAATTTTCTCATCTCTTTGCTGGATACACCTTATCCAAGGACAGGATAAGCCAATGTTTGGTTAAATAGTTCAGAGGTTAATTCTCAACAGATGTGAGAACTTTTTTCTTACATTCCTCCACTCTTAGAGGGAATCTGGTCAGCTCTTCTTGCTGGATTCACAAGGCTACCTTTGGCCCACATGTTCCCCACTCTTCAGGCCTTCACACCTACATTCAATCACTGAAAGATAACAGAACAAAGGACAGGAACCCTGACAGAAATGCAGGAAAGCTAAAAGAAAACCTTAGCTATAAAAAGGAGAAGAAGACCCTTCCACGGATACCACCTCTTGGGTCTCCTTCTTCCTCTGAGACGTCTTTTCTGCTGTCCTTTAATAAACTTCTACTTTCCACTCTGACCTTGTCTCAGCGTGCTTCTCTGGTGTTATACTTCAACATTGGGGAACCAAGGACTCGTCACTGGTAAACAACAACAACACTGGTGTCCGAAGAATTGAGGATTTCTGTCCTTTTTTGTATTCTAGGCTTCCTTTGTTCTCATGCCTTTTCTTCTTATTTTTCTCTTTTCTGAATCCTTGACTAGGCCCAGAAATAGGCCAAGAAATTCTTGGTGGGGTGGCCCAAAGGTGGAACACAGGTGGGCTGAAGGAGGAAGAGCAATACAGAGAGCGAAAGACAAATGAACCACCTTAAAGCTTCCTGTAAAGAGGGGGAATTCTTGGGACAGATTACCTTGGTTACAGGTGGAGGGGTGAGGTTCTTCACAGGGGTCAAAGAAGCACTCTGAGAGAGTTAAAATTCTTCCCTTATTGGACAGTCTCCAAATGGTTGGAATCATTCAAAATCGGTCTTCTTGATTTTGCCTGACTCAAGTTATCTATCTGTACTGACTGCCTGTCTAATTCTGGCTTCATGAAAACATTTGCTTTTCAATTTTCAGTATTTTCCCTATAATTTAACATTGCAAAAAACAAAGAAAAAGGAACCATTAAATCATCAAGGAAAACAATTAATGGAATGCACTTGGGCCCCTTCCCTTCAGTCTCTGGACACTCCCTCAGCATTCCTGCTTTTTTTTTCTGCCAGGGTCACAGGAAGCACCTGGGGTAACTGTGTTAAGATGATGAGAGTCACGGCCTCAAGAAAGAGTGCTTTTGTAAAGTGATCCCAAATAAATAGTGAAGGAGAGAGCAGAGTTCAAAACTAGGATCTCCTAAGCCCTCAGGCACAGAATAGGCTCAGTATTCATTTCTAGTTTTTTTTTTTTTTTTTTTTTTTTTTTTAATCTTCATACAGATTTCCAGATTTGTATTAATTTGCAGATCCACTGAAAGACCCAAGCAACCTCATTCTACTTGGGACCTCATTTTGCTCTGAAACTTAACCTTTGACCTACTATAGTCCTAAAGTCAGGAAAATACCACAGAAAAGCTCTGTGGAAACAGTTCTAAAAAAGCCGCAGATGGTGATCGCTGAAGACAGGCCAAGATATTGTAATATCTGAAATTCCAGATGCTCCCATCTAGGTGTGGTGGCCAATATCTAAACTAGAAGCCCTGCAGCTGGGCTCCTGCCCCCCTTGCCACACCCTCATGGTTTAAACCAATCATTTTACTTGCATCAAACCCTTGAACTAAGAATCCTTTCCATATTCTTAATCCGCTAATCCTGTTTTAGAATTGTTGTTGGATTTTCCGCGGTGTGTGGTGATTTGCTAAGAGATGCTGTGATGGATGTGGGGTGCCTGCCTTCCCCAAAGAGTGTATAAACTGCTGCAGGCCCTGGGCTGGGGCCTCTCAGCGCCCCCAGTTGCTGTGCATGGAGGACTGAGCTAGCTCGCAATAAACACCTCTTTGCTGCTCACCTTGATCTGGGTCTCTGCGGGTCTTTTGGGGGCCGCAAATTAAACATGACAGCACCTGGGTTTTAATCCTTCCAGGTCACGATGGTTGGTGGAGAGGATTCCAGGAAGGGCATATGGATAAAAGGTCCTGATCCTGGGCTAGGGCTCAGTGACCCAGACCAGTCCGCTATCCCTGGGGTGAGGGCGGCGGAGTGCAGAGAGGAGGAAAATCTCGCTAGTACTGGCGGTGGTGGGGCCAACACGTGAGCTGCAGGCAGCAGCAGTGTTCGGTGGGGGCTGAGGAGGTTAAGGGGGGGTATTTGAGGAGGTTGAGAGCGGCAGAGACCAAGGCTGCAAGGGGAGTGGGTCGGGTGGGTGGCCCGCATCTTCGGAGGTAGCCCAACAGGCCCGAGGCTACAGCAGCACTGCCCAGCGCTGCCCAGTCCCTGCCATTTGGGGACCCAGCACAGGGCAAGGCGCCAGGTGCCGTGGGCCAGTCCCCCTGGCCATTCAATCCTTGCACTCGGGTGCAACCCTGGGGCCCGCCTCAGTTTCCCAGGGTGGCGGGGTTGGCACTGCTGGCCATGGCACTACCACTTTGCTGTGTACCAGGCACTTAACTTGTGCGTTTCCATGCTCAGGGTGCACAGAGAGGTGCAGCGCCCTGCCCAAAGTCACACTGCTGGGATGTGGTGGGATGAGCTTCCAATACCCATGCAGGCCTGCGCCCTTCCTGGCCTCTGGTCCTTCTCCCAGCGGTGCTCACAACTGGTTCCCTCAGGTCCTGGTGGGGCTGCTGAGGGTGTTCTGGGACTTGCTCTGAAATTGGATGCAGCAGAGTGTGTGAGTTCCTTGGGACAGGCTTTTTCCATGCCTTTGTCCAATTACTGGAAGGTATTCCTGTTAGGTGCCCTCTGAATCTGGCTGCAACCAAATAAAACTGTTTCCCCATCTTCAGTGCTATCTTAGGTGCCTTGCCTTGTCCATCACTACAAAAGTATACTTCTATACACTTAAACATTGTTTATGTTTTCATGAAACGGTAAACAGATGAGATTAATTGTGTACTTCAAATAACAAAATATCACTTATTAAAATGGAATAATTTGCCTAAGTTCAGAAATTTACAAGGATTGTTTTAAAGTGTGAATAAAGAAGAAGTTAACAGATGAGAAAGAGAAATTAGAAGGTTCTAAGTATGGATTTAGTAGAAGGAAAATTTGTTTTGGGATAAGAGAGTGTATGTGATTAAGTAAATCAGAGGGTTTAAACAAGTGATAAAGAAGGTCTGTTTATGTTGGCTATATAGGATTCAGTAAGTCATAAAGAAGGTCTGTGTAAGTTGATTATATATGTAAGTTTTTTGAGCAAGTAATCTTGAAGTAATTAAGCATTATACAACTGTGGTTAAACCACAACTGTTATTTTGCAATACTGTAGTATGTTATTTCTTTAAGAGCTAAACTTGATTAATATAAAATCAACTATAGTAATTGTGGTAGTATTACTCTTTTTTGTATATCAAATGTGTTCATGTTTTCCAGGTATATAAGTCTTTAAATTAGAAGCTCGACAACAACAACAACAACAACAAAAAACTTATATCAAGCTGGTGTTCTCCAAACTAAAGTTGCATGGTAATTTTAGACTTATAAGAATAACATATTGGAGATTTATTTATATCATTTAATTTTCTATAACTGGACCTGTTATCAATAATATAAATATGAAGTCCTATACACTGGGTAGAATTCAAATGTAACATCATATTTTGTTAGCTAGTATTCATGTAACATCAAACAAAAATATATGTAAACTTTATAAAATTATATTTAAGAAACAAAGATCAACTTCAATACTAGAACACTTTACCTAAGATTTATAAAGAGCCTTGCCTTCCCTGAGATAATGTTCTGCCTACCATCTTACTATATATCAGAATGACTCCAAAGTAGCCCTGACTTCAGCTAAAAGCCAGTACTCTTAATTTAAGGTGAAACTGACTTTTCTGGATCTTTAAGATCAAGAATTAAAGTTAAATTAAAAAGGCCAAGAAAACCAATATTTGACTCTTGCCCTCTGAGTCAGTCTGAATCTAGGGAACAGGGAACTTCTCTAAAGAGCTTTGCAACTCTGGACCACATAACCTCCTGATCAGGGAGATTAATGAGACCACTGGAGAATGAAAACCCAATCAGTGAACTTGCCGTGAATAGGAGGGTAATTTGAGACAGGAGATGCCCCTGATTCTTCCAAGGAAAGCCACATGGTCAAGCAAGATCTGGACCCATCATTGTGCAGATAGTACTAGCAGAACTAAGAGGCTGCTTTCAAGTTCTCCCACAAGTGATCCCTATGGGAACTCAGCTGACTCTTAATGATAGAAACAAAGTCAATTTTGACCAGCTTCATCTTAAACACCTACCAAAAACAGTTAAGATAAAACACAGTAATTCCTGGGAGTAATGAAGGACAGGAACAGCTAGAAAAGAGGAGACAGCAACTAGGCCAACAGAACTCCAGGGGTGGTGTTCAGTCAAGTGTGGCCTTGGCTCCTCCACCTCACAGGACCCCTATTAGTCCTCTTTATGTTTCTCCTAATAGAACTCTGTATGTTAAATTGCCTACAGAAGTTCCTGCAAGATCAGATACACAAATTCACCAACCAGCCGGGCAATCAACTACTTCTTTAAGACTACCAGCCCCTGATGCCCAAGACAGAGACCTATGACTCATGACCAACTCTTCTAGTGAAAAACCAGCCTATACCTCAGAGCAAAGCCTGTCCAAGTAAGGGACATGACCATTGTCCTTGGAAAGACCCACAGAGCACTCCTAAGCACATTCCCAACCTGCTAAGTGGTTTATCTACAAATAACAGGAGAGATCTGCTGCACCAGGTGTCCCTGACTCAGGCTAGGTGGAAACCCATAGTAACCCCCTAGCAGCCACCAATCAGCATGAGACAGGGAAATACCTGGGATGCCAGATGACCCTCCCAGTAATTACATGTTGGGAAACCATGTAATTCGCATGAAAAACCGTCTTGGCTTAAACCAATCAGTTCAAATGAATATTTGTAACCAATCACTTCTACCCAACTTGTTCCCACCAGTGAATGTGCTAATCATGTTTTAAAGTTGTTATTTGATTTTCCTGTGGTGTCTGATAATTTGCTAAGAGATGCTATGATGTATGTGGGGGGTCTCTGCCTTCTCCAAAGAATGTATAAAACTGCTGCAAATCCTGGGCTCTGGGCCTCTCAGCATCACCAGTTGCTGTGTGTGCGCAGAGGACCGAGCTAGCTCATAATAAATGCCTCTTTACTGCTTACATTGATCTTGGGTCTCTGGTGGTCTTTTTGGGGGTCCCGAATTCAAGCATAACACTAGCTCTAGAGACTCTTTCCCACCTAACACCCTTCATAACCTCTTTTCCAGATATTACAACCTCTCTTTCACTTCCTAGAAATGAGATCTGCTCTCTGGCAGGTCCACTCTACTTGGTCTGTCTGCTCTACAGCATCCCCACCATGAAGCATCAAACCTAAACTCCCCACACATCAGATGAGGAGCCACCAGTCAGATGAACACTGGCAGATCAACTTCACTCACATGCCTAGGCACAAAGAGCTTCACTACCTACTTACTTTGGTTGATACATTCTCAGGTTGGATAGAAGATTTCCCTACATCCAGGGAAACTGCTGACACTGTCACCTCAATCCTCATCAAGCAGACCATTCCCATGTTAAGAATTCCCACCTCCTCCCAGTTAGACAAAGGTCCAGCCCCCACTTCTCAGGAAACAAGCAGACCAGTGCCTTCCTGCAACATTCATTACCTCAGTCCCAGCACAACCACAAACTGAATTGGACCCTCTTCAACTCAGTCTTACTTCAGGAACTACATTCTCAGTTGTTGCAACCTTGCTGGATGGGACCCCATACAGTCATATTTACTACCCCAATGGTGACCAAGCTTTTAGACATTCTCCCTGGTACCATGTCTCCCACCTGAAAAAGGCACCTGTTCCAAATATCCAGTCCTGGACTTCCACCACGCCCACTAAACTCAAAATTTCTCACCAATCCTGTTCTTCTTTTACTAATCATTAAATTTCTTTCAAGTTTCTATCCCAACCACAGATGGTGCTTTAACATCCAAGTGACATGGCATGAGGATTACACCACCCACTCTCAGTTTATGGGTCAATTGCCCTTCCACTGGCTGAAATTGGGCTGTCACCCTTAACATTACTGGATTCAACCAAGCTACCTCTGATACTTCCTAGAGTCCCTACGACAGGACCAAAGGCTGATACCAAGGATCTCCTCTGCCCAGGACTGATTTGAAGCCATCGATCACTTGTGGTTTCAAGGAAATTTTATGGGCTTTACCCCTGCCAAAATAACTGTTTATAGCCACTGGGTGTTATTTCTGGCTGCTTGGTATTCCCAGACCTGTCCCTGAACATTCCTCCACTTTCTCCCCTAGGTCCTACGCTGCCCACCATTAAGCAGGATGTAGCCAGAGGATTTTATGATTTCCCCATGTCACTTAGAAAAACAAATGGGAGGAATGTTAGGTTCAGGACAGGCTGAACCCAGTTGTATGTAGGGCAGGCTGAACAGATGTTAGCTGCAGGATAACACATGCCCCCCCTCCCCCCGTTCTTTATCACCTGTTTACATCAAGTCTGAACACTCGACCCCCACCCATCTGGTGCAACAGAAACCCACATCTGACCCCTGCACCATCTGCCTGAAGGCAGAAGAGGATACCCTTAGCAACTACTGTGTAATCCAATCATTGTCCACCAACAAGGCAGCTTGCAGACCCAGAGACCCCATTAGAATTTGGCTTTAAAAACTCCCTCCTGCTGGTGCCTCCATATCTTGTTCTCTCTTTCTCAATCTCTTTCTTCACTCTCTCTTTCTCTCTCCTCCTCTTTTGCACTGCTGCAATAAAGATCTCTTGGTCACTCCGAGTGTTGTGGTCACTTTCCTTTCACTTCTACCCCTAAACTATCATTTGGCCCTGTGTGAGAGAGCAGAGGTGGGCTTAGAGTGATCTTTGTACTCCAGAGGTGGTGTCACTCACCCAAGGAAAGTGAAATACTGGAGCCCAAGCCTTGCCTCAGGCAAAGGAACGTTTAGATAACCCTTGAAGCATGGGATTTCAGTCTGGAACAGTTGGTTGTCAACCCCAGAACCAAGGTTCCTCTCCTTGGTATTGAATGTTTATCAAGCCCACTTTGCTACTGAGCAGTGAGGTTTGTACACAACAGAACCTGCCTACACACATAAGTGAAAGTCAGTGTGATACATTCACATACATGTAGAAGAGAAATAAAGGGAGGACAATATATGACATGCATTGCAGTCTCACTTATAACCAGAAACTTCAGCTGTAGTGAAAGACAGCATGCATTCGAGTGCTTGCACCTGCTGCTAGTGAAGACGTTTGAGTTGGTTAAAAAAAGAAAGAAAGAAAAAGTACTAGGATCTAGTTCAAACAAGAAAATCCAAGAGGGAGATGAAGATGGAAACTAGTGTTGGGACACTTAGTGTTGGGACAACCTTATTTAAACTAATAAAAAATAGAGGCTAGATTGAACTAGGGATGACACGCCAAGGTCAATTACAGGCTGCCTCAGTCTACCCACAGGTTGTACTATGACCCTTCCATGGATCCCTTCAGTTGCCACTAATAACAAGTAAAATATTAGCAAGATTGTAATTTTTAGATTCATTGGGGTGATATTTATGTGCCATCTCATACTGTTAGCATATATACTAGTCTATGTTTACTCACTATAATTTTAAATTTATGTTGAGTTAATGTGTAGTGTGAAAAAATGAGCACTAATTTTCATAAAGTTTCCTTATTCTCCTGAAGCTCCCCTTACTACTTTGTGTTACATAATTAGAGGCAAGGGGTAGAGTTTCCTATAAAAACTTTTAAATATTGTGTCTTAAAATAATTGTCATTTAAAGTGGGCTTGATTAAACCATTTTAAGATCAAAATTCTTGTGACCAGATGAATCTTGATAATACAGATCCATCCCACCCAAGAATTGTGTGAAGCCTAGATCCTGGCACCCAAACACTAAATTGGTGTCCCTCAATATATTTGATAACTAAAAATTTTCCTTAAGGACTGTTCTGCCTCTTTGAGAATACTATTGAGAACATATCCATTACCTACTTTATTTTAACAAGAAAGTGATGACAAACAACTTCTTTCTGGGAAAATTATTTTTTCTGATGTGTCTGACATATAAAAAAGGCTATGATCTTGTTTAGTGACACCTTTGTCAATTATTCTAGAATCTTGGAAGGCAAGGTTATGTTTGTCTGTGTTTAATGGGAATTCACATTAGAAATGTTGACATCTAAACACTAATATCATTTTAGCAGTTTGATGTGAGAACAGAGTTGGGAAGTGACAGCCGTGTGTATGATAGTAGTTCTGAGTTGAGTAGAATATACATTCATGTCATCACTTTGGCGGGGTGGGTTACTTACTAGGGGTTGAACCCAGAGCCACTGTACCACTGAGTTCCAGCCCTTTCTCCCCTTCTTGAAATGGCAGTCTCAAACTTGGGATCTTCCTGCTTCAGCCTCCCAAATTCTTGGGATTAACAAGAAAGCAGCACCATGCCCAGCTGTAATCACTTTTAAAATAACCCTTTCTACTTACTGGTGTTCATATTAGCAAATTTGAAAAATGCAGATAGATGTACATACACCAGATCTCATGGTATGACTCATTACAAATTATCTTTTCATTTGAAGCACTGCTAGTTATGATAGAGAAAATTAAAATAGCATTTAGCTCAAGCTAGCTACAATGTAACAAAAATTTCTTCAACTTGTTTAACTTTAAAAAGGATGTTTATTTTGACTTTTTAAAAATCTTGTAAAGTGTTTGTTGCTTATTAGTATTGAAAGGTGCTGTGGAAACATGTAAGTAAAGACTTCTCGGAAGAGAATATATTTTCAATTGTGTAGAGATGTATTGAATCTCTTTGACCTGAGAAGCCAGACAAATTGAAAATAATTACTTTTTTTTTATTTTAAGCAAGAAAAATTTCCCAGAGTAAAAGAGGTCAGTACTGTTAAAAATACTGTTAAAAATCATTACTTTTTTTCATATTCACATATTCCTATGTAAACTAAATAAATAACGAGTTACAAAGATATTGAAAATGTTCCAGTTTCTAAGCATGGAGGAAATGTCATCAAATGGACAAAACATGCATGCCTTTTTGGAGTTTTACATTTGAGAGACATAAGAGTTAATTGGAAGAAAAACAAATAATTTACCATACAATTCTGTGGTTTATAATTAAGGCATTTCATTGATTTTTAAGATGCACATCTGAGATGGATGGAATCTTAAAATTGGC
Organism: Marmota flaviventris; assembly: GCF_047511675.1. Classification (NCBI taxonomy): domain Eukaryota; kingdom Metazoa; phylum Chordata; class Mammalia; order Rodentia; family Sciuridae; genus Marmota; species Marmota flaviventris. The sequence continues at coordinate 129,961,688 of NC_092506.1, forward strand.
ATGTTGTAACCACATGGAAATTTTTCTTCTGAGTTGAACATAGAATAAGAATGTTCTAAGTGTCTTAAAGGTGGTGGCATCTCAGAGAGAATGAAATAGGAAATATATAAAAATGTCAGCACATTGGTTAATTTTTAGCATCCAAAACTATTCAAAGGTGACTTGTAAAAAAAAGTTACAGATTTCTATATCCTTCTTTTTTTTTTTTTGGAGGGGGGTGAGTACCAGGGATTGAAATCAGGAGCACTCAGCCACAGAGCCACATCCCCAGCCCTATTTTATATTTTATTTAGAGACAGGGTCTCACTGAGTTGCTTAGTGCCTCACCATCCCTGAGGCTGGCTTTGAATTTGAGAGAGTCTTGTCTCAGCCTCCAGAGCTGCTTGCTGAGATTACAGGCATGTGCCACCACATTTCACTTCTAAATCTTTCTGTCTAAACTAGAATCTTTTTTTTTTTTTTTTTTTTGCAAAGGTCAAGAATGTTTTATTGTGGCTTGGGTGGGGAGGGGAGCGCTGCAATTGTTGCGAGCCCAGAGGTGGCAAGAGGGAGGGGGCCAGGCCTGGAGGCTGAATCCAGCTAGCCAACCAGGGCCCTGCCCATTGGCTGCCGGGTGGGGCGGTAACCATGGCAACGGCCATTGCTAAGCCAATCAGGGCATCACCCGGGCTGTTTCAAAAATCTCCCTGCAGCGCTTGGGGGAGGGGAGGCCAGAGCTGCACATGGGGGAGGTGAGGTCAGAGCGGCGCTTGGGGGAGGGGAGGGGAGGTCGTGGCCCAGCAGGGAAGGTCCCCCTCCACGTTGTCGCGTGTGGGGCCTGGGCGCTCACTTGCAGCCCTTGGGCACCTTGGGGACACTGGGCTTGTCTGCCTTCTTCAACTTCTTGCTCCCAGCCGCTGCCTTCTTGTCCTTGCTGCTGCTGCTGCTGCTGCCCTTGTCCTCTGTGGCAGCGGCCTTCCGGGGTGCGTGCTTGTTGGCTGTGGCACCCTTGGTGGGTCAGGAGTGCTGCCTGCTTCTTTTGTGCACCGTTAGCTGGCCGTCAGCTTTTGGCAATTGAGCCTGAAGGAGCCGGTGGCGCCTGTGCCCTTGACCTGCAGTAGCAAGTCACTCTGCACCAGCGTGCACCAAGTACTTGAGGTAGGTGCGGCTGTTCTGCTGGTTGAACCCCTCCACCTTCCTGGCCTCTGCATAGATGCCCACCAGCGACAAGCTTCTGCTTGCTCAGCCTGCGCACGTCTCCACCACTAGCTGGCTGACCGGCTGGTTCTTCTTGCCGCTGCTTTTATGCTTGGGGCCACCACGGCCCTTGTCGCTGCCCCCCCCCCACCTCGCCGCCCTCCCCATGGCCCCCTTGGCGCCCAGGAGCTGCAGGGCCTTCTCCAGCTCCACCAACATGGTGGCCAGCGGGTTGGTGGCAGGCAGTGCCAGGAAGAGGAAAGTGGGGGGGGGGGGCGCTCAAGGCGCGGGTCCTGGGGCTGGGTGGCAGGGCTGGGGACAGATGGACGAGCTCCATCGGGGAGCCGGGGTGGTTGTCTGGGGCAGCTCTGGGGCTCAGGGAGGGCTCAAGCTCGGTCCGAATCTCGCGGCTGCTGTGGCGTCGCTGCTCCAAAGCTGCCCGCCTTCTGGATGTGTGTGATGCGCTCTGCTAAGCTACAATGTTTTATTCAGAAGATTCCTGTGAAAGACCCCAGCCCAATAACTTTAGGCCCAGTAATAAATCACCAGGGCTTGCTTCCGCACCTGCACAGACGTCAGATGTATTTTTCAGAAAATCAGTTAAGTGTAACCGATTAAGAAAGGACAGGATGGTTGGGAAAGGAACCGGCACGGTTGGGCAAACGGGATCATACAATGAAAAACCATACAATGAATAACAAATGGTTTTTATATGGTTTTTCCAGGAACCTATAGTGAAAAACAAGTTTACCCTTTAAGTGACCTATATGCTGGATTCAAAAGAGCCAATGAGATACCTGTTACTGTGCTAGGAAGGAAACTGACCACTGTACCCTATAAAAGATCTGTACCCCAAAGCCCGGTGTGCCAGTTCACCGAAGCTCCGGCTGAGGTTTCGCTGGGCACCCGCAGGCGCCTGTGTATCAATAAATCACCTCTTGCGTTTGCAGCCAGTGCCTCGTGCGTCTTTCTTGGACAGGGAATCGGTGGGTCTTTCATTTGGCGAGCCAGCCAGGAGAACTCCTGTAACCCCGTCCGGATCCCTGCCTGAGGAACACCCGATAACCACTGGGAGGTAAGCTGGCCAGTTCGTGTCATTTTGTGTCTCTGTCTGTCTGGTTGTTATCTTGTTATCTGTTCATGCGCAGCGTCTGTACGATTATGCGTAATCGCTCTGTATTCTGGGCAGCTTGAGAAGGAGTTGACGAACTCGGACTTCTCCCCTGCCACCCTGGGAGACGTCCCAGGGGCTCAGGGAGGCCCATCTTGGGGGGCCTCCAATGTTCTGTAGAGTACACTGTACTCGTGGGTGACGGAGGTGACGGTATCCCTCCTCTCCCTAATCCGTCAGGTACGTTCGGTTTGTGCTCGAGCCACGCAGCGTTCTCTGTGTCCAGTCTGATATTTGTGTCTGTCTTCTTGCCTTTGCACTTTCTCACTCCATCTAAGACTAACATGGGACAATCTATAACAACTTTAACATCTCGCTTTGACTTTTCTCAAAGCCCTGTCCTCATTATTAAATTAGTGTTAATTGGCTTTAGAGATGGGAACCAAATTTTTAGTCACAAATTTTAACACTCTCAAGGGGACTTTTAAGGAGTCCCCACTCTGCTCTCTTGGGGAAGCCTAGCACTCGAAACAACTGCAAGCAGAGGATGGACTTTTTGGGAGCTGGCTACTAAAAAGTTAGAAAAAAAAAATGCCTAATGCCTAAGGTCAAACCAAACTGGAGGAACTGATCCTATGGGTGAAAGATGGGATTAAGGGACTCCCAGCAGCTGCCAGAGCCATTTAGCTCTGGGGAGTTCCCTGGGTCCTTATCTACATCTTAAGGATTACGCTACCTCTGTTTACTTAAAAAGAAGGGACACTGAATGCAGTAAAGCCAGTCACACTGGGACCCTTGATTTTACACCTATAGTTGCCCCTACGTGAAAACATCTGGTCCACTCATGGGAAAGTCTATGGTGCCATTGATGGGAGTCATAATTAAATGAAAGTTCAAAACCTGGAGAGATATTTTCTTATCTGGTTGTCTGATTGTTTCTTAGGGATAATCTAGGTTAAATGTGTGTCTAAAAAAAATAATAATAATAATTTTTATTGTAACAATCTGGTATCTGAATGGGTTTCTAAAGCATTGCACTATCTTGCAGTTAAAAGTTGGGTTTAAGCAATTGTTTAATTTGATTTCAGATAGTTCATGCTAGAAAACTTAAATACTTGGGATAAAAAAAAAAAAAAAATTAAAGAGTTTCAATTTTGAACTGGGTAGCCTGAAAAGAAATTAAAACGTTGGTCTGGCTCATAAAAATGACATTAAATAATTAAATAGTAATAGTCTTAAAAATTTTCAAAGCTTAATTTCAGATATATATGGTAATGTGTGGACAAATTTAATGTAACTCAATGCTACTTTAAAAACTTCAAAACAAGCAAAGTGGCTTAGAGGTACTAAAGAAATTTCTTCTGATGGTAGAGATCCTATTTCCAGTTTTATGTGAACAAGTTTTTCTAGTGTAAAAAGATATAAAATTTTAAATTTTGGAAATTGCTTCTTAAATTTGTGTCATAATTTTCAACATCTAAACCTGGAAATATAACTTAAGGTTAAAACGCCTTAGGCCTAAAGTGTCTGCTCAAAATAGCAGTTTTTTTTCCCTGCTCCTTCCAGACCTTGGTCAGGGCTTAAGCTGATATGCAAACAGAAGCAGCTTGGAGCTCAGGCCCAAGGAAAAAAAAAAAAAAAAAAAAGAAGATAAAAGTGTCTTTTTACCTGAACTCAAACTAGACCAAACCAAGAAGTAAATTGTATGGTATTTACTAACTACTGGCCAGTCATCTTTTTTTTTTTTAGGACTCTTGTTTTTTCTTAGATTCTGTATTTTTTTTTGAGCTCGTGATTCTGATCCTGCAGACCTAGGTTAATGTTTTTCTGATCAGTGAAGTTTTTTTAAAACAAAAAAACATTGCAATGGAGATTTCATCTGCAAAAAGCTACGAGGCCTTTATTATTGTTATGTGTGCACACTCTTGTTATGTGTTGTATGTCGGTATGTCTGTATGTGTGTATGTCCATATATCCTACAGTGATATAACAATTGACAGATGAGGAGCGCTCATAAAAAAAAAAAATTAAAAATTAAAAACAGATCCAAATATCTTTAATTCACGTGATTCAAACGGTTCAATTTAGATTGGGTAAACAGATAAAAGTAAAGATGTCCTCAAAATTAAGCTTATAAGTTTCTCTAGGTGTTCAAAAAGGCCCTAATAAAATGTTAACTCTGCTTAAATTTAAAAGTTTACAAGTATTGTTTCAAAATGTGAACAAAAGGAGGTTTATGTAATTATGGTGTTATTAATGTGTTCATATCTTCCAGGTATACAAGTCTGTAAGGTAGAAGCTTCAAAAGAACATTATATCAAGCTGGTGTTCTAAAGTTGTATGGTAATTTTAGGCTTAAAAAAAAAAAACATGTTGGAGATTCAATTATATCATTTGTGTTCTAAACTGAACTTGTTATCAATAAGATATGTACGGTTCCATGTTACTTTCTACTCTGAGGGTCTGAGAGCCTAATCTGTGTAAAGGTTTTATTGCAAAACACAAAAGTACATTACAACTTTTCTATAAGAGGTTAAAAGCTTTCAGCCTTTAATTCATGTTTTAGGTGTGATATTAAACTTGAACAACAATTTATGTAAACTTTGTAAAATGATCAGCTTCAGAACTATAGTACTTGAGATTTATAAAGAGCCCTGCCTTACTTGAGATAAGGCTCTGTCCCATCTCACTACATGTGAAAGTGGCTATGAAAGAAGTAAGCCAGATTTCAGTACAGTTAAAGTTGTGTCCAAAAGTAGGTTTTTGCCAAGATTACTAGGATCTCAAACAGGGAATTATGATGTATAACCCTGCCAGAATTCAAGGTAGCTATTATATAAGCTAAATATGTTTTTACCCTAGTTAGTTTTGTTTTGTAGTTTGCTTATAGATGGTTTAAGGATTGCCTGTTAATGTTTTAAAGAGGTATTGCTTTAAGAACACAACCTGGGTCAACATAAGATAAGGAGTTATCACCTACAGGATAGAGAGATAAACATTAAAGCCCAGTGCTCTTAATATAAGGCTGTTAACTTATTTGCTGGATGTTTAAGATCAAGTTTTTAAAATTAGTTAAATTAAAAGGGCCAAGAAAACCAATATTTGGCTCTTGCCCTCTGAGTCAGTCTGAATCAGGGAATAGGGGACTTCTCCAAAGGGCTCTGCAACTCTAGGCCACATAACCTCCTGAGCAGGGAGATTAATGAGACCAGTGGAGGACAGAAAGCCAATCGGTGCATTTGCTGTAAAGAGGAGGGTCATTAGAAAAGGGAGACATCCCTGATGCTTCTGAGGGACGCCATATGGTCAAGCAAGGCCTGGACCCATCCTAGCGCAAATGGCACTAGCAGAACTGAAAAGCTGCTATGAAGTTCCCGAGGACTCCCAGGATAACTCAGCTGACTGTAAACAATAGGTAGAAACAAAAGTCAGTTTGACTTGCTTCATCTTAAACACTTAGCAAAGACAGTCAAAGCCAAAGCACAGCTGTTCCTGGACATCTTAAATGATAATAATAGTTAAATGTAACTTCCATAAATAAGTAAACTGGAGGCTACAAAAGAGATTCTTAGACAGAAATGCCTGATAACTGTCAAAGGGACTGCTAGAATAGTTTTAGTCTAAGGCCTTTATTTCTAGCCAACGCAGGTAGGCTTGATGTTTGCTAATATGGTTATCCAGCCCTAAGTAGCAAAATTAAAATTTTCTCTATTAGACACAGAGGTTATACTAATAAAAGGATTTTGCAGGATCAGATGGCATTAAATTATTAAACTATATCTTAAAGAAAAAGACATCTGTAACTCTACATGTTAGTTGTTGTGTTGACATCCCTGACATTTCTGACAATGTGACAAATATCCTTAAAGATTTACCTGCTCAGATGGAAGCCATGTTATCAGCAACTTTTTCGTGGAAATAATATCCTAGCTCCTAGTTCCTGGTACTGCCTGATAGAAAACATTGTTAATCTTTGTCTTGGCCATTATACTCATCGGCATATTTCTGTGCTGTGGCATTTATTACTGCATCAATATGGTTCCAGTACTAATAAGTTCTTGTTTCTCTTATAGACCACCCATCACTCAAATGGCCCTCCAGCCTATTACTTCTCAATTAGACTTTCATCATGGACCACTCGATAGACCCAATATTTTTAAGGGGGACTCCAAACTGCTTGCCCCACGCCGTCCCTTTTCAGCCTGAAGAAGCCAGAAAGATTCTCTTCGTCCCCCTTCCTCACAGCAGTAAGGAGTTCCCAAATTTAAAAAATAAATAAATAAATAAAGCCAGATTTAAAGTTAGGTAGTCAGTGTAGTTAGATAAATCGGGGGTCTAACATCAAGTGACCAAGTCTATCACTGCCTTAGAGAAATCTCTCTCTTCCCTCTCAGAAGTCGTGCTACAAAATAGGAGGAGATTAGATCTGTAATTCCTTAGAAAAGATGGTCTCTATGTGGTTTTAAAGGAACAATGTTGTTTTTATGCTGACCATACGGGGGTGGTCCGGGAAACTATGAAAAAAGTCACTGAAAGGTTGGCAAAAAGGCAAAAAAAAAAAAAAAAAAAAAAATTTGAAGCACAACAAGGATGGTTTGAACGTTGGTTTAACAAATCCCCATGGTTAACTACTTTGCTATCCACCATAGCGGGACCTTTAGTTATTCTGCTAATAATCCTAACGTTTGGACCCTGCATACTCAATAGATTGGTGCAATTCATGAGAGAGAGACTTTCTATAATCCAAACTATGGTTCTAACTCAACAGTACCAGTTGCTTAAACAACAAACAGGGTCACACACAAGCTTAATCCAAGAACCTGAGCAAGCAGAACAATGGATATAAGATTCTATCCATGATAAAGAAAAAGGGGGGAATGAAAGACCCCAGCCCAATAACTTTAGGCCCAGTAATAAATCACCAGGGCTTGCTTCCGCACCTGCACAGACGTCAGATGTATTTTTCAGAAAATCAGTTAAGTGTAACCGATTAAGAAAGGACAGGATGGTTGGGAAAGGAACCGGCACGGTTGGGCAAACGGGATCATACAATGAAAAACCATACAATGAATAACAAATGGTTTTTATATGGTTTTTCCAGGAACCTATAGTGAAAAACAAGTTTACCCTTTAAGTGACCTATATGCTGGATTCAAAAGAGCCAATGAGATACCTGTTACTGTGCTAGGAGGGAAACTGACCACTGTACCCTATAAAAGATCTGTACCCCAAAGCCCGGTGTGCCAGTTCACCGAAGCTCCGGCTGAGGTTTCGCTGGGCACCCGCAGGCGCCTGTGTATCAATAAATCACCTCTTGCGTTTGCAGCCAGTGCCTCGTGCGTCTTTCTTGGACAGGGAATCGGTGGGTCTTTCACCTGTACAGATCTTTCTCCTTGTGTAAAACAAATGGAAGACCAGTGTTCATCAACATGAGGACAATTTTTTGAAAAGGGTTTGAGGGAAACAAACTTCTTGGTGCTTTTCCATGAAAGCACATGGTGGGCAGTTAATGCATTTGAGGTTAAGTTGTTCACACAACACAGGCAGAATTTATGGAATATGGATTATTTTTGTTTCTTAGCCCAATTTCTGAAAGTTTGTAGGTCCACTTATAAGTTTTTTCAAGTGAGACATCCTTAAGTTGAATTTCAATGATTCATAGTTGTTATTGTTTTTATAAGAATGTATTTGAAAACATTTATTTTCTGTGTACAGTTTATGTAGGAAACTAGCTCCATGATATCTCTTGGCTAGGAAGCCTGTATAAGGACTTTTTCCATCTGATACTGAGGACAGGTTTCATGGGAAACTCAACCATATGAAGGTTACATACCTTTTTCCCCCAGGAGGACTTCAGCTTTGCTTATCCAAGTGTGGTCCTATGTCCTGGAGCTTGTTTGAAATGCAGACTGGTGGCGTATCTGAACCTGTGGGAAGAACCAGACAAGATATGTGACTCTCAGACTTCAGGGTATTACCAGGATTGCTGGACTAGTACAAAGTTTCTGATTCAGTAGTCTGGGTGGGAGCCTGAGAATTTTAATTTTAACAAGTTATCACATGCTGCTGATGTTGCTGGTACAGGGACCATACTTGGAGAACCATTATATTAGAGTGTCCTCATTGTACATTTTTCTCCCCTTTCCAAATTTCTTACTCATTTAAATAGCTTTTTAAAAACAGATTTTCATATTCTTTAACTTGATTGAAGGGGGAAAAAGCATTTTTTTTTGTAATGACCACACCAAGATTGCTTTTCAGCATCTAATTTCAGAGCAAAAAATCTCTTTAAACCTTAGTTTTAAATCTTATCTATGGGTGTCTCTTTCTCTTCTTTCTGTAATATTCTTTTTAATGTTTAAAAATTCTTTTAATGTAGATAACATGTTCTTATGGTTCAAAAGTTAAAATGACACAGGCATGCTTCGGAAAATGTGATTTCCAACTGCTTTGCCCCCCCCTTCACCCCTCTTTTTTAGATAACTACCTTTAATTTATTTCCCATAGATGTCAATTGTTTCCTTTTATAGTAGGAGAAATGCCAGTGTACTATATTCTTTTTATATAAAATGTGGTATACTATTTAAGTAATTCTATCCTATTGTTTTTTCTTTATATGCTCTTTAGATTTTTTCCTATTAGTATTTATTTAGAATGAATATAATATTTGTTTATAGAAAACACTTAAAAAAACCAGCTGTGTTTAAACAGTGTCTATTAAGTGCCTTGTTTACTTATCCAGCCCCCCCCCCCCCCCCCGTAGTGTTTGGGTTGTTTCTAGGTTTATCACAGACCATACTATGGTGAACCAGCTTGTATACATATCATTTTATACATGTGCAAGTACATCTGTGGGATACATTCCTAGAAGTGGGATCACCGTGCCAGTGGGCATTGCATTTATAATTTAGTTAAATGCTTCCTTTCTTAGGTGTTGCACCATTTTAAACTCCCACAAGTACAGTTGCTCCTCATTATTCATAGAGGATTGATTTGAGGACCCCTTTGTGGATGCTGAAATACAAGGATGCTTAAGTCTTTTATATAAAAAGCATAGTATTTGCATATAACCTATGCACTTTCTCCACATACTTTTAAATCATCTTTAGATTTCTTAGAAGACTAATACAATATAAATGCCATATAAATAGTTGTTACACTGTATTGTTTAGGGACTAGTGACAACAAAAAAGTTGGTATGTGTTCAGTATGACAATATTTTTAAAAAATATTTTCACCTATGATTGTTGAATTCAGTCTGAATACCACAGATACGAGAGGGCAGATCTCAGTGTATGAGAGAGTTCCTATTTTTTCTGGGGCCTTTCCAATGTACTGTGTACAACCCTTGAATTTGTTAACAGTTTGATAGATGAGAATTATCAATATAGAGTAATTTAATGTGGATTTCTATCATTTTTAATAAGGCTCTGCATATTATGCTTAAAAACGAATTGTATTTTTTTTCTTGTGAACTCTCTGTTAATTTTTTTTTTTTTCACATTTCTGTTTTGGGTTGCTTTTTTCCCATTATCAATTTCTAGAAATTTGTAAATTGGAGAGATTAGCCCTGTGTGATATCAATTCTAGTTTTCCCCAGATTTTCACTTATTTTTATTTACCTTCACATATTTTGATATACAAAAGTCTTACATTTTTTTAAAATTTTACAGTTTATATTAATCATTATGGTATCTTGATATTTTTAAAAAATATTTCTTTATTTCTATGTGGTGCTGAGGATCAAACCCAATGCCTCACAAGTGCTAGGCAAGCACTCTACCACTGAGCTAAAGCCCCAGCCCAGGTATCTGGAGTTTAAGTCACTGAAAGGCCTCCAAGATTTTTAGAATTTGCCCATGGTTTCTTTTAGTACTTTTATGGTATCACATTTACATTTAAATGTTCAAATTAGGATTTATTCTGGTGTTCAGAATGATGCATAGGTTCAACTTTATCTTTTTCTGTGTGCCTGTTATTTTCACCTGTTGCTTTTAGAGCCCTTCTTTGAATCTCTTATGGTGTTGTTAAATTTTGGAGGTATTGGGGTGTCTCTGGGGTTTGTATTCTATTAGTCTTTTTCTTCATATACCAGGATCACATTATTGATTTTATAAAAGTTTTAATATCTTTTAAAACTAGTTTCCCCTTTTTGCTTTTCATATTCCTGGGAATTCTTGCTTGCTTATTTTCCCATGTACTTTTGAACTGTTTTCTCTAGTTCCAGGAAAACAAAAATCTAAAGGAAATAAACATCAGATTAAATGTATACATTTAAAATCTATTTAACTTCTCCAAACTTTTTTTTCAGGTTCTTAATAAAGGTGCTATGAAAGAATGTAAGACAGGAAAATAATTAAATATTTTTACTGTGGTAAGTGTTTTATGATTTTACATTTTAAAAATTATTTTTTTATTATTATTATTATTATTATTATTATTATTATTATTATTATTATTATTATTATTTTAGTCTGCTTCCTTAATGTGTAAAAGGGATATTGTTTTAGGAGTGTTTGAGTTCATACAACCTCTGGGTAGTAAGGTGAATGCCAATAATGTGGGCTGTTTGAATAATGATGTTTGTCTTTCCCTATCTCTATGACTCTAATATTTTAATTTCTATTATTTTGTCATTTTAAAATGTGGTTCTGAGAAGGAGATTCTGTATTACATTTACTTGCAACATTCAATGAATTCTTTCCTCTTAAATAGGAAGATGAAAAGATTTGAAGTAATTTTGGTGATATAGAGGCACTTCTTTCTCTTAAAAGTTTGTTGTGATTTTTTATTATAATAATTAGAAAAATTTTTACCCATATAAAACAACATAATGACAAAAGTAAACCCTCAACTCCTGCACAAAGAAATGGCCACAATTAACTCACTTTTGGAAACTTATTGATGGATATGAAAGTGTATATAAGATTTTAAATACACAGCAGTCTCTCTCTATATATGAAGCTATGTGGTCATTTTTATAGTGTTCTATATATATCTCTATTTGTGAGTTGAACCTGATGTGCATAATCATGGGTGATCATTTTACTGGCTGCCTAGTTTTTTTTTTTTTTTTTTTAATTATTTTTTAGTTGTCAATAGATCTTTATATATGCAGTGTTGAGAATCAAACCCTGTTCTTCACACATGCCAGGCAAGTGCTCTACCATTGAGCTACAACCCAGCCCTGCCTGCCTAGTTTTCTATTATTTAGAGGCATCATACTTTATCTAGCTACTCCTTTCATAGCCATTTAGATTGTTACTTGTTTTTCTTTCTTGTTAATAGTGGTATATTGATTATGGTATACTTATTCACTTATCTTCATAGAGGTATAACTGCCAGGTCAAAGATTATATACATTTTTTAAATATTGATAAATATAGCTAAGCTGTTATCTGTAAAAACTGTCCCCTTCAATGCCCATGAGAATCCTATTTTCAAAACCCTTGCTCACACCAAGTTTTGTTAATCTTTTTAATCTTTGCTAATTCAATAGGGAAAAAAGTACATTTTTGAGATAACATGTGTTTTATTGGTACTGGGGATCAAACCCAGGGGTACTTCACTAGTAAATTAGATCCCCAGCACATTTTATTTTATTTATTTATTTATTTATTTTTTTTTGAGACAGGGCCTCGCTAAGTTGCTGAGGCTATCCTTGAACTTGTGATCCTCCTGCCTCAGTCTCCTGATTTTCTGGGATTATAGGTGTGTTTCACTGTAAACTATTAAGGAAACCTTGTGTTATTCAAAGATTTCTTTCATTCAACATTTTTATTAACAAAAGAATTCTCTTCCTTAAGAACATACTAGTGATTCTTACATGTCAGATATTCTTAGGCATTTAATGTGATGAAAATATTTAAATATATTGAGTATTTTTTAGGTCTTTTGCCTTGATTTTAACTCATTGTTAATATTTGAAAACTTGAGGATTGGGGATGTGGCTCAAGTGGTAGTACACTAGCCTGGACTGTATGAGGCACTGGGTTCAATCCTCAGCACCACATAAAAATAAAATAAAAGGATTGTGTCCAGCGTGAAAAAAAAAAAACAAACAAACAAACAAAAAAAAACAAACAAACAAAAAAACTAAAAAGCAAATATTAAAAGCATTATTTGAAAACTTGATCAACCAGCTATAATTGTTTTGAACACAGAATGTCTTCTTCTGCAAAGAGTAGTACTTTTGTGTTTTATTCACCTGAAGGAAAGCCTAAAGTAACTTTTAAAATAAATTTCTTAACAATTTCCAAACATGGATACCAATGGCTGAATAGCATAAAGAATATTATTTCTGTAATATGGTGATAATATAGTTTTTATGAGTTATGTAAACTATATGATTGTCCAATCATGTCTAAAACTATGTGTATCTCTTCTGTCCAAAGATTTTATCACTTCCTGATGAAATATGATTTTTAATTTTATGTTTGCTTTAGATTTTATTTCAATCAAATAAGAGTAACATATAAAGATGGCCTCACATGAAGCAGATTCACAACTTTATCATTGACCGACTGTTTATTCTTTGAACTGTCTTCTATATATAAAGTACATCTAGATTGCCTTTCCTGAGAGTGCTTTTCTTTTCACTTCAGTTAACATTGTTTACTGAATAACCCAAGGCTGGGACAATATGGACCAACTGGCGATTTATTCACCAGTTTTCATTCAGCACTGAATACCTACCTAAATGCTAGGCATCCACAGACATCAAAATCATTATTTACTTCTTTGTTTAATTTTTTGGTACTGGGAATTGAATCTAGAGGCACTTTACCACTGAAACACATCCCCAGCCCTTTTGTTTATTTTTTAAAAATTTTTAGACAGGATCTTGCTAAGTTGCTTAGGGCCTCACTAAGTTCCTAAGACTGGCCTTGAATGTAGGATCCTTCTGCCTCAGCCTCAACCTCCCAAAGGTTGATGCATATTATCATTATTATTTAAAGATGCAAAAGAGAATAGTATACATTTTAATTTAGAGCAGACTAACATGGTTTCTTTTAAATTTCGATGTGCATAACTGTATGGCACTTGCTGCCATAACATTCAATGGTTACTTTATTTCAAATTTTGATGTGGACTATATTTTATTTAATTTTTATAATCACATGTGTCCTGTATTTTAAATCTTTTTTTAAAGGGCAGAGTAAGTATTTAAACTGAGTATGCTGCTGGTTCCTGTTTAAGATCTGTTTATGTTTCTCAGTATAGACATGGCAATATTTTATAAAATATGTTGTTTAAAAATAATGATAAAGTAAATGCCCCCCAAAATAAAGTAAATATAATTGTATGGTTCACATTTTTTAAAATAAAAGCAGAAAATTAGATTGCCAGACTTTGAGTAGAATTAATAAATTTTTGTCTGAGTCTTGCCTGTGAAGCTTTTCTGACTCCTAAACCAGTTTTTCACAGCCAAAGTAAATAGAAATGGAACAATTAAAGATTTAATAGATTTAAGAAGTATTTTAGTCTCTATTTTATTTACTTTATTCTAATATTTCAATTAGAGTACAGGATTCTAAAGAATACATGTAACTTGTTTTAATTATTATTTTTGCAGAAGTCATTTGCATGTGAAATTTTTAAAATCAATTAAATAATACTCTATCCAGTTTTATTTGCACTTTATTTTGCCTAACAATTGTTTCATTTTTAATATTTATTTTTTAGTTGTATGATTTATATGTGGTGCTGAGTATTTAACCCAGGGCCCTGATGTGCGAGGCAAGCACTCCACTGCTTAGCCATAACCTCAGCCCCTAGCAAATATTTCTGAATACATAGTCTGAAATTAAATCAAGGCAGACTTGAAATTACTGAGTCTTCATTATTGGGCCAAATTAATGAGGTTTTCCTTCTGGTATCTTATTGTGGCTAATGATGTAATCTTATTTGTTTTCTAAAATATTGAAGTTTTAGGTTTTTGAAACTTTTCTGTGAAAGTACAGGGATTTGTTTATACAGTGCCTTTCATTTTACTTATGAGTTAATTTCTTTAATTTTGTGCCCTAAAACCTACTAAAAATATTCCTGGAAAGTGAGGGATTAAACAGAATTTGTAATAAAAATGAAGACCTTTTTCTTTATTTCTCCTGTTAGCTGCATTTGTTAAAATTTTTATACTACATTTAAATAAATATTAAGACTTTATTACAGGGCTGGGATTATGGGTCAGTGTAGAGCACCTGCCTGGCATGTGTGAGGCACTGGTTTTGATCATCACCACCACAATAAATAAATAAACAAACAAACAAACAAACAGAGAGACAAATAAATAAATAAAGCAATTATGTCCATCAACAACTACCCCCCCAAAGACTTTATTACATATTAAATGGGTGGGATTTTCTGTATTTGAAACAGTTTCTTTCTATATTAGGCATAAAGTTTAATTTAGACTGGCAGAGTAAGTGATCATTTGTTTGGAAAGAGGGGTAGACAATCTTTGGTTAGTTTCATTCTGTAACCTTCCAGCTAATTGTTGAATTGCATGCTTTTTTTGTTCTTTGCTCTGTCTACTTTGGATTTGGTTTTATGGTTGGTTGAAATAGAGATTTATTGGTAGGAACATAGATTATTTTCCCATTTTAACAGATTGTGTGTTTTTCTGACAGCTTATTCTGTCACAGGCAGAGTGATTCAACCAGACCCTTGTGCAGAGGTGTTAGTATATGATTTGGGCAGCCATTTTCAAAAATAACAGCTTTATTGATATATAATTCACATTACCATCAAGGTCACTCATTAAAAGTGCAATTCACTGAGTTTTAGTATATTCACACAGTTGTGTGCCTATCCAGCTATCTAATATGGAAAGACATTTGCCATACCCAAAGAAGACCCATGCCCTTTAGCAGTCAGTCTCCACTCAATCTTGCTCCATGTAGGCATGAATCTTCTTTCTCTCTTTGTGGATTTACTTGTTCTGGACATGATATATAAATGTAATCATTCAATATATGGCCCTTTGTATTTGTTTTTTTTTTTATCCTGTTTTTTAGGTAGCACATATTAGAACTTCATTCCTTTTATTGCTACATAGTGTTCTGTTATATAGATACACTGTAGTTTGTTTATCCATTTATCAGTTGATGGATATTTGGGTGACATTCACTTTGTGGTTCTTATGATCATGCTGCTGTGAATATTTGTGTTTTTGAGTTGACTTCTGTTTTCTTTTGGGTAGATACTTAGGATTGAAATTTATGGGCCATAAGTAACTCTGCCAGACTGTTTTATAAGGTGACTCAACCACTTTATATTCCCATCAGCAATGTTTGAAGATTTCATTTCTCCATATCTTTGCCAACATTGTGACATGGTGTTTTTCCATATTAGTCATCCTAATGGGTATGAAGTGGCATTGCATTGTGGTTTTTATTTGCATTTCCCTGATAAATAATGATATTCAATAACTTTGTGTACTTGTTAGCCATTGTTTATCTTTGTTAGGCAAATTCCTGTTCAGATTCTTTACCCATTTTAAAAACTGAGCTGTCCTTTTCTTGTTTAGTTTTAATAGTTCTTCTGTATTCTGGATATACACAAATGTTCACTTATCAGATATATGAAGTATATATTTTTTTCTTATTCTATAGTCTTTTCATTCTTATAAGGCCAATAGGTTTTTTGTTCAAGTCCAATTTACCAGTTTTTTGACTGCTTATGCAGTTTTCTCTGAAATTTTTCCATAAGTTAAAAAAAAAAAAAAAAAAAAAACAGATCTTATTTCTCAACATCTTCCATTAATTTTTCTTCCTACACAAACAATGATTATTTAGTTAACTACACAATGGGTTACAGATATTAAAAATATTTTTTGTTTTCAAATATTTTCATCACATTTAATGAAAGAAACCCAAGTTTTCTAACTTGATATCCAGTGCACTTTTAAAAAATCTGCTTAGCTCAGAATGCACACATTATTCTGTAAATATTTACAGGTGTCTAATGTATTCTGAGGACTTGACTGGGCTTGGAGATCCAGGGATGCTTGGAACATGGTCCTGTCCTTAAGGAACCAGAGGTCATGTGCCACACTACAGATTTCTACAGAGGGTAGTGGCACCAGTGGAGAAAGAGGGGCACTGTCTGGGTGAGAAAGCCTCTCAGGGAGTCGGTGCTGGTGCTCTGTCTGCAGAGATTCATTGGTGATCAGAATCTTTTCTTATAGCCTATGATTCTTCCTTTTAGACATTTGCTGCTGCTGTGTGTTATGTACATTGGCACCAGTTATTTGTAACAGCAATATTTAGGGATATTGATGTAATGAATTGTAGACATCAATGTGATGACTTTGATACCTAGAAGCAAGCCAGAAGAAAGCCACATTTCTTTGATTTCTTCAGGTTTTCAAGAATGGGAACTTCCTACTTACTAATTAATTCAGTGTGGTGTGTGTGTGTGTGTATCTGAGCTCCGACCAAACCCAAGCAATTTTGGGTAGTCAGAGCTAAAATGTGAGTCAAGGAGGAACAGCTGTTTGACTGGAGGGAAGATTGTATATAGATATTTGGGTGAGACCTGTTAAGGAATTTATATCTTTCTTTAATAATGGAAAGCCATTGATGAGTTTGGTTGTGTGTGGGGAACATTGTCCCTCCTGTTATCTGTTCCACAGAAGCTGTTTGTGTGGACTAGAGACAGGAGACTTGTGGGGCTGTGGGACTAGTCCACATGAGAGCCAATGAGGACCTGAGCTAGGGCACTGCTGATAGATGTGGACACACAGATTGGAAATGTTTAGAAGGTGCAAGTCAGAATTCTTGGCTGCAATCAACCATCATAAGTTAAAAGGAGGATTATTGAAGAAAGAAGACTTCTGAAGAAAGTTTCAAAGGAATGAAATTCCACAGAAGCCAGCATTATTTTAGGCCCTTAGGGGCTAAGGGACAGAGCAGGGGCCATACTCAGGCCCTCACACAAGAGGGAGAAAAGAGGGTCTCCTTCCACCTGTGCTTTTTAAAATCCCAAGAGCACTCTTTTTTTAATTTATATATTTTTTTTTAGTTGTTGATGAACTTTATTTTGTTTATATTTATGTGGTACTGAGAATCAAACCTGGTGCCTCACACATGCTAGGCCATTGCTTACCACTGAGCCACAACCCCAGCCCCCAAGAGCACTCTTAGCCTTGGGTTTTGTGACCCTGCTCAGGCAGAAGTTTTGCTGGGAGCTCTGCACCCTCATCACTAGCATTCCCAAAAGCGGGGAAGGATTGTGGAGCAGAGCCATCTATTCCTCTTTGGTTATTCAAGTTGGCTTGGGCAGATGTTAAGATCTGAAGGGGAAGGTTAGGAATGCCTCAGAAGTTTGTGGCCTGGGTAGACCATGATGACAGCATTTCTGTGCAAGAACAAGGTTCACAAGTGAGTAGACTAGAATGCAGGAAGTAAACAGAGTTCACTTTTAGACCAGCTTAGTTTGGGATGTGCCTGTCAAGATGTTATGTTTCTGTGACAATTCACTTGACTTCATTCACTAATAGAAGCCTCTCTAGGGTTTGGTTAATTTTTTTGCTATGACTTTCCAGAGACTAGCATGGATTTTCAGAGGTACCTTTATTAGCTCTTAGATAAAGTAATTAAAATTTATTTTATACAGTGCAGCTTATTCTGTTTTTATGTTTTCTTTTCTTTTTTTTTTTTTTTTTTTTTTTTGTACCACGAATTGAGCTCAGGGTGCTCAATCACTGAGCCACATCCCCAACTATTTTTTTTCTTTTTTCTTGAGACAGAGTTCTGTTAAGTTGCTTAAAGCCTCACTAAATTGCTAAGGCTGGGTTTGAACTTGCAATCCTCCTACTTCATGTTTACAAGCCACTGGGATTATAGGTGTGTGTCACCAAGCTGGCTGAGCAATCTTTCTTAATGGACAAAGAACAGTAGATGCTGTTTACCTGTTCTTGCTCCTATGTTAGTGAAGTCTGAATTGAAATTTCTTTCTGCATCTCAAAGAGTACAATATACTGTACAGCAACTCTAAAAGGGTGGAAGTTATATGGTTTCTGAGAACTTCTTTTCTGGATGTAAATCCATGAAACATCAGTGTGTGTAGCAGTTAAATAGGAATTTTGGTCAGAGAACAGTGGAAGGCTGGCCTGGAACTACACTGTTACTCCAACAGCATCATTCAAACACTAGCATTTTGGGCTGGGGATGTAGCTTGCTTCACATGTGTGAGGCCTTGGGTTTGATACTCAGTTCCACAGACAACTCATTGTTCTGTTTTCATTAATGAAATACAAAGTCATTTTTGGAGGAATGAAGGATAAATTACTCATTTATATATCTTATGTGTTATAACATGACACAAATCATTTGCTTATGTGATAAACACTGCTACAAATAAGATCAGAATTGTTTTGAATATTTAAAGTCACTTTATACATGGTCAGTATTGAAAATAGCATTGCAGGTAAGGCCATTTCATAGATGTCATTTTACTTAAGAGATCTTGATCTTTCCTAGCTTTGCAAGATATGACAATGAAGGCTAGCTGAATGCTAATACTTGGAAGATAAATTGTTGCCCACACCAGCTCTGCCACTATGTTGTTTCTCCTCCATGCCAAGGCATATGGTCAGATTAAGGTGAATTCGAGAAAAATAAATTTGCTGAGATTAAATGGGAGGTACTCATGGTGGGATGAATCCATATTCTCTGGCAGGTGTGGTCCTATTTGGGGCCCTCTTGATAAAATATTCAAGATATACTCTGTGCTGTTAGTAATGGGAAGTAGCTCAGTGACCTTGGACAAGTATATTAAGGTCAGTGACACTCTACCTGTCTATAATATTCTCCATTATAGCATTGTTGTGATGATGAGCAGAGCTGCTGCATATCAACTGGTAAGCACAGTGCCAAGAACATTTCAAATTACAAGTAGATCTTACTCCACACAACAGTGTTTTCTTCAAAGTAAAATGCAAAAGGAGGGCAGTAACTGACATCAGAGGTATCAGAAGTAACCACAAATTGGCTCTTAGCTTCAATGGAACTCAAGCTGTAGCAGGTGTAATTTCACAATTTTAATTAAAATCAGTATCAGAGGTGAGATGTAAATTTTCATAATTTTAACTATAAGCACTTAAATTTCTGTGCTTTTTTCACAAATTTACCTAAATCAAGCCATTTTCATTTGTAAAACTCCAAAAATCAATAAATAGAAGATGAAATAACTGAATACTATGGTTGGTTTCATCTTTTGTTTAGTGGACACTGCTTATCAGTGAAGATGAGAATACTTGGATATTGTGCTTGCAGAGCTCATGGTCTAGGTTCCATGGTTACTGAACACTCAGGATTAGTAGTGTTTAATGTAGATATGAATTTGGGTATGATGTGTTTGGAACACGGGCAGAGTAATCATGCCAGTCAAAATTCACTAAAAGCTTATGGTTTAGCAAAATTGTACCTTTTAGAACACAAAACATGACATTTCTGAAGAACCTGAAAAAATTAGAAGAAGAGTAACTTTCTAAGGGAATTCGAAGCACATGCCATCCAGTTATCACTGACAAGTGATTTTTATATATTTTTGTGTACATGGCATGAGTTTGTTGGGTTCTTTAAAAAAATATATTCACTAGTTCTAATCAGTTATACATGAGAGTAGTTATACATTGTACACAAATGTAGCAGGTGTTGGGTTCTTTTAGAGAAACAACCTTAAAGGGTAGTATCATTGCAAGGGAAAAAGATAGTGGATGGTTTTCAAAGGGACATCCTTACTAAGCTGTAAAATGTCTTGAATATTGTGGCAGAGCTATAGATGGTTATATTTATGATGAATAATTAAGGTTGTATCTTCTATAAGATATAGTAATTTCTATTCTTGGTCCAGTTAGCTGAGTTCAGTAATGAAGAATATGCTGTTAGAGTGTTATATTTAATACCCACTATTAGAATATTTACTTAAAATTTCCAGTTTGTTATTGGTATCTTAAAAAAATCATTTGGGGTCAGTCTTCACATCCTTTTATATTTCTAAGCCAGAATGACCTCTTAGAGCTGGTAGACTCAATACTTGCTGTGTGTGGAATAATTTTTAATCTTTTTTCTGAGTTCACTTAAGATATGAGATATACTTGTCATTTTGGAATTCTAAACTGTTAGGATACAGTTCTCCAGTCTTGTTATCGTTGAAATTTAATATTTTAACCTTTAATTAGAAGAGTCACTGTTCTATGCTGTGGTATGTTTCCATTGCTATTTTTTCATCATGTGATTTAAGTGTTGCTAAACTTTACAAGTTATTCCAAAAGAAGACATGGAATAACTTTGTAATTTGGTGCTGTCTATTCTGCATGAAATCCAGCACTTTCAACAGTGCTATGTGCAGTAAATATTTATTTGAATTAGAGATTTGCTTTAGGGCAGCTTGCAAAAGTAATATTTTCAGTATTCAGTGACTGAGCCTTCAGTACTGATAGTTTAGCTAAACATTCAGACTTCATTTGAAGCCAGTAAACAGACAACTGTGCAATCCAGGGAGACCAATTTCTTCACTTTTATATCCACTAGTAATTTTCTTTTACAGTCATGTTTACATAGAGTAAAGGTCAAAGGAAAAGGTGTATTTGGAGCAGTTACATGAGTAAGTTTGCTACAGTGAAAGATTTTCTGTATGCTGATGAGTAACAAGAGGCAGGAATCCATTAGGCAGCTCTTTGATCAGTCATATTTCTTAGAATGCTGCTGCTCTTTTTTTTTTTTTTTTTTTTTGCATTCAAAGCAAGCTGTGGTTAGGTGCTGAGCAACTTGTTGAGGCAGCTTGTCTTCCCGGCCTCCTCATGATGCACCTGTGGTACTCACTATGCATCCTGCTGACTGACAAGGCATTCTGCCAGCCCCAGCCTCATGTGCTCCTGGTGGTTGCAGGCTCTGCAGGTGACTGGGAATGTGAGAAAGGATGGCCATGCCTGATGCAGGCACTCTATGCTTGTGGACTGCCTTTGTTTCACTAGGCTGCACTTTCAGAGCACAGGTTCAAGGATGAAATTGTTGAGGATTTTAAGATGGTGAGCACAGCACAGCAGAACAACTGGAGGCCCTTCTGGGCATGGGACCTTTGGTACTCGTGAGGCTGGCACTGTCTGCCCAGAGTCAGAAGAAGGAATGCTGTTGGTATTTCATGAAAATATGGCCTTGGACAAAGTTCTCTTGGACTGGAGGAAGGCTCTGTTTGGGAACTCAGTGGTCAAAGACCTGCTGAGAGGATCACAAGCCCAGTGCTCTTGCCTGAATTTACCTGGAAAAGATGAAGGAGGCATCTTTGAGGTTCCATGTATTGTGGATAAGAAGTGTGACTATCAATCTGGATTTGGTCCTTAAACAGTGCTACGTGTGGGAGGAGGGGCCTGACCTCTTGGACTCATGTCTCCATTTCTTTCTGGAGAGAACAAATCTGACTTCACAGCTGCTGCTGAGATCAGGCAGTGGTGGTTGGGAACTGGTGCTTTGTGGTCCTGTGCTTAGGTCGTTAAGCAGTCCAGTTAAGTCCACTCACCACCGGTGGTATCCTGGCTGACCACATGCTTGAGACCCAGGGCCTCAATGCTGAGGAGCCTTGGACCAACTCCATGTGGCAAAACTGCACTCAACTTCACATGAGGATCTGTGTCTCACTGGCACACCTAGGCAGTCATATCCAGCTTTGAACATCTGAACACACAAGGTAATTTTCATGGAAAACCTGCCCTGCCAGTGTCAAGTGCATCATCCTGGCTGATGGATCCTCTTCTCATTTTAAGTTTGAGGAGATTGAGGCATGGACACTAAAACAAAATGCAGAGGCCGTGTGAAAAGACAGCTGTGATTTGAGCCATGAATGCTATGGAGCCCACTCTCTTTCTCCTGTGTTACCCTGTTGCCATGTCCCTCCTTGGTTTTGGGAAAGCCTACTTATTGCAGAGTGTATAAGAGGGTGGAGTGCCATATGGCAGTCTCACAAAGCATTTCATATGATGTCTCTTTCTGCAGAATTGGGTGGTGGGGGGCAAAGCCACCTTCCTAATAACCAGGGAAAGGATGCACTTCATGCTCACTTGGCAGGGGCCTCTGCCCACTGGAGGCCAAAGAGAAATGGAGGACAGAAACTTAAAAGACAAAGTGATCTTTTCCAAACCACGACCCATTCAGGGGATTCTCCAGGCAGCACCTTTGAGGAGCACCTCTGTTTTGTACAGTGAGGCTAATTCTGTGTTTGGTCCACAGACATCTGATGTCCCATTATTCTTTATCCTGACCATCACTTTGACTCACTACTGGGCATCTCCTCCAAGACAGCTACCTGTGGGGCAATAACTCATCTCCATGAGAAAATATGAGACACCAAAAAGACCAAAGCAAAAACTAGTTAAGAAACTACAAATAATATGTAAAATCGATGGCCCTTGTTAGCTTTAACAAACTGATGGATTTCTTTCCCCATGAAACAATGAAAGTTAATGTGGATTACCTAGTAAGTTTTGAAATAGAGATGACAGTCATTATTCCAGGATATCAGGTTAAAAACATTCTTAGGAAACATGCAACCTTGTTAATTATGTTTTTCTTCAAACTGGAGTGTATTACAGAATGAAGTTTACTGCCTGACACTAAATTTGTTACTGCTCTACTCTTCACAATCTCACATTTGTATTTTACCCATAATGTGCATTTATCTTCCTCAGGCTGATTGATTTTCGAGTGAGAAAGATACTTGCCTCAGTGGAAACAGTAGGTCACTCTCAGGCTTTATCATGATGTGCTCACCAGGCCCTCATGTGCTCACACATGAACTTCACACCCATCTTTCCTGGATGTACAAAACCACATCATCACTAGATTCTTAGCCATGAAAAGTTCTTGTGCCACCTTTGCTTATGAACTTGATGGAAGGGGCTGACTTTATGAATTGTTGTCTCTCAGAGTTTCTGGTGATGCTGATGATGGCAATGATGATGATGACAATAAATGTGATGGTGATGATGGTGATGATAATGATGGTGGTGATGATAGTAGTGGTGGTGGTGGTGATTATGGTGGTGGTGATGATGATGACGGCAGTGGCAATAATGATGACAATGATTATGATGGTGAAAACAGCAATGGTTATGCCAATGATAGTGACATAATGTTGATGGGAATGATGTCATGAAGAGGATGATGACCATGTGACAATGATGAATGTTAGCAGCTGACATGAATTAGATTATTTTATCTTTCCCATTGGGCAGAGTCCAGCCTAGATTCTGTTGCCCTCAGACTTGGTCATGTGATCTGTTTCACCAGTGAAAGAGAGTGGACAGTGGATTCTTTGGGAGGCATGATGAGATTCCACTTACACATTACGGTTTCTGTTGGAAACATGGCCTCACATCTCAGCTCCTCAGAAACAGGTTTAGGTGGAGAAAGGGACTGTGAAATTGGGTGGTGTGTGCTGAGTTCCTGTGGCAGATGTTGATTCAGGATTTGTCTGAGCAAACATTTATTGAGCATCTCTGTTCTAGGCATTGGGGATAGAATGTAATTGGAGCTTATAATTTTGAGAGGGGAGAGAGAAAAAAAAATATAGGGTAGATCAGGAAAGGTAAAGGCAACGGGCACAATGTGGGGGGCACAGAGATTGTCTGTTGGAGACAGGGATGAGAGGGGGAACTTCCAGACTGTTGAAAAGCTCATGTCCAAGCAAAATCCAGAGGGAGTGAGTGGGTAGTCCATATGATAAGTGGGGACGGGAAAGTTCTAGAGAGAGAAGTGGAATGACAAGGGCCCTGGGGATAACATAGAAAGCTAACCAAGGGGGGCAGTCCTGGATGAGGAGGCCAGGAACTCCAGGCAGGGGCCCCATGGGATTACCAGGTCCAGAGACCCTGCCACCCTGGACAGCACTTATCCATATTCAAGAGTCCAAGAAGATGATCAAAATGTCAATCCACAGGGAGCCCTTAAAATTCAGCTAATCCCACTCCACTGTGCATACATAAGTTGCCCCTAGTACCCCAGATTGCTATGTCCTATTCTGTGGGTGCAGCCCCGTGTGTCCCTGCTGGGCACCTTCTCTCCCTTGAGGCTCTAACTCACATGTCCCAAATGTCCCTGTGGTGTGTCATGTCTTATCATCCAAGGACCCTGGAATCTTGCAAAATAACTGCCAGCATTCAAGCAGGCCTTTGTCACCCTGCTTAGCAGATCTCTTCCTTGTTCTGATTTTCAATTTTTCCTGTTCTTGAGTGGCATCAGATAACTCCGTGGTTGCTCCATGTGTTTGCTCCTAAATTACATCTTCACTAAAGACAGAATACCATTAGTTCAAAAGCTCATGAATGCCAAATCCAAACTTATTTACCCCTAATTATTTTAAAAATATAGATGAAAGTAGAAAAATTCTCACCATTCACATCCCACCTGCTTTGGGCACCTAGCATCTAATGTCCAATTAAAAGAGGGTGTGGTTAAGAGACCCCAAGGTGATACCACCCTTCAGATTTTTATAACCCCTGCCATACTTCTAGCTATATTACCTGGGCAAATAATTTCCAGAGACACTTTCTCTGACTCTCTTTTTCCCCATGAGTTCACTTGAAATTCTCAACTTTTGGATGATGGCTCTTTGTCATAATTCCCTGGACAGTTTCATGCTGTGAAGGGTATTATTTTTTTCTTTTTCTTTTCTTTTCTCTTCTTTCTTTCTTTCTTAACTAGGAATTGAACTCAAGGGCATGCTTAACCTTTAAGCCACATCCCCAGGTTTTTTTTTTACTTGTTTGTTTGTTTTTTTTTTAACATGGTCCCTCTAGGTTGCTTACAACTTTAAGTTGCTGAGTCTTGTTTCAAATATGTGATTCTCCTGCCTCATTCACCAAAGCTGCTACAATTACAGGCTTGAACCACCATACACAGTGAAACATAGATTTTTTTTTCCAATGAGACCCTCTCCCATAATTGTATTTTTATGCCTTATAAGCATCCAAAACCCCCAAATTTCTTACAATAGTCAATTTCAACTCCATCACACCAGAAGCAATCACTATTTTTATATTTTCTCAACTGATTATAGTCTGCGTTAGAATTTTATATAAAACACAAGAGTTTATGTATTTTTATTTAAATAAACTTTAGTTATCTTGTTTTATTATTAATTCATAATACATCTAACAGTAAGGCATTGAAGGACTTTACTAAATGCTATTCAATGCATAGGTAAATTGGCCAGAGTGTATTTAATTTTCTATTTGTAGACTCCAAACTACAAATATTATGTATTATGAATAAAATGTTACTAAATGCTACTTTTGTGATGTGTGTCTTCACTTCTCTTGGGTAAAACTTCAGAGTGGAGGTTTGGGGACTCACATTTGGTGTCTATGTTCAATTTCAGAAACAAAAATGGAAAATACAAGTTTGTTTTTCAAAATGTTGGGTCCATTATATATACTCAGAAATATCACAGAGGATTTCCAGTTCCTCTGCAATCTTGCCCACATGAGGGGCTATTAGCCTTTTGTATTTTAACCACTCTAATAAATATGTAGCAATATGTCATTCAGATTTTAATTTACATTTATCTTAAGACTGGTTTCTTTTTTGTTCTTACTGATATTTTGTACATCTTCTTTTAAGAACCATTTTCTAATCTTTTGCACACCTCTAGGAAATGGGTTATGCCTCTTTATCATTGAGTTTTAAAAATGTTTTTATATATCATTTACCAGAACTTTGCAAAATATTTGTTTTGTAACATATTGTCTGTAGGTGAGTAAAACAAAGTATGACTGTGAGCTATATATTTCCAGTTCAAAATTCAAATTGTATCTTACTTTTTTGATAATTTTATTGTTTTACCATACAAAACTTCACTTATTTTAGGAAAACAAAAGCAATCACATGAACAAGCAGCTGTAGTCTTATAGAGGTCTGCCTTAAACATTTCACAAGTGCTTCATGCCAAACTCTGCTGGAATATCTAATTGAATCTCGACATTGACCATTTGAAGAAATCAAATTTAACATAATTTCCCTATCAAAGTAAATGTAAGCCTTAATGTTAAAACTAGATAGAAAATATACAACAAATGTTGGTAACATGAACTGTGCTAAAGAACTTTTAAAGAGAAAAAAAAAACAATTTTA
Source organism: Marmota flaviventris (assembly GCF_047511675.1). Classification (NCBI taxonomy): domain Eukaryota; kingdom Metazoa; phylum Chordata; class Mammalia; order Rodentia; family Sciuridae; genus Marmota; species Marmota flaviventris. The sequence goes on from NC_092506.1 coordinate 129,988,106, forward strand.
TATTTACTATTGTATTGGAAATTGTTTTCAATTATTAATCTTTTCACCTGGTGTGGTCACCATTGGTATGAATATTTCAATGACATAATATAAAAAAAATATTTAAAAGGCCTGGGATTTTAAACCAATCTTTTGACTCTGAACAGTATTAATCATGAACGCAGCCTAATTCCAGTATAAGATTGGGAGACATCTTGTCAAAAAGCTATAAAAAGTTTATTTTTATTTTCTGTAAGAAAACTAAAATTTCTCTTTGGCCTGACAATATTTTGATGTTTTAAACTTGTTTGGAATTTCTACCTGTGCTTTGAATTCACCTATGCCTGGCTATCCCTGACTGGATAACAACCCTCTCTAAAACCTTACTGGTGCCTCATAAATCCTGGCTCCCACTGACCAAATAACAACTCTCTCAAAATCTCAGTGTCAGCTCATAAATTCTAATGTCTGGAGTTGAATTTATTCCCTACCTTGAAATGTTGAGACATGTAGATCCTTAACCTGCTATCTGCCTTTGTTTTATGCTTGTCAAAATCTTGTTATCTGTATAGTACCAGAGACACCGACCTTCTTTGTAACATTTTGTGCTGTAAAAACTTTTTCCTGAAGATCAGGGGGTGATCTCTAGCATGGAGTTTTGTAAGAGAGAGTTCTGTCCAGGTTTTGTGTACACAATACAATCTTGATTTAATTTGATTTCAAATCGGAGTTGGTAGTCTTTTCTTTGTGTTCTGTTTCAACATTAACCTTTTTTTTAACTTCACTGTAAATAAAACCAAAGAACAAAACAAAACTCCTGTAAATGAACCAGGTGCATAATAATAGCCATTCTTTACTGAAAGCACCATATTGATTATAGAAATGATATAAGCTTAAAAATTAAAAGATAGCTCAAATATCAAGGAAGTTTAGAAGTTAGAATTTTTTTTTTCTTTCAGAATATAGGTGGTAAAATAGGTAGATGGAACATGTGCTGGGAGAAATCAAAAGTCTTTGCAGAGGAGGCAGCAGAGATTTGAGTCTTTCTCAGGTCTATGTTTTGCACAGAAGAGAAAATGTGAAGCATAACTATATCAAGTAATGTGCAAAAAATCACAAAAATATTTATTATAAAAAATCATATCTACAGAAATGGTTCAAAAGAAGCAGTTTTTTGTCAGGAATAAACATTTGGACATGAATGGAAGTTTTGGTACTATTTTTAAGTAGTTTTACTCATAGAGAGTAATCTTTATACCTTTTCTCCATTTTACTGGTTGGAATTAATTACAATTTATATATCTGCTAAAAAAGGTACTGAACACAGAAAAATATTAGTTGCTCATGTTTAAATCACCTACATTATTTGATCCTTCCCTTTTTAAACCAAAAATATGCATAAAACCATCTCTTAATAAATATCTCTATCTCTGTATATTAGCAGCAACTCAGTCATAAAATATACTATGATAACTTGTCTCTTCATGTACTTATAGATTATGAATTTGCTGCTTAGCATTTAGATATAATTTTCTATGGTGTTCTCTACTTATTTATGTCTCTATGCCAACTTTTATACCAAGCTCTTAGTATGTGCCTTAATTACTCTGTGTAGCAATGTAGCATCCATGTCTTATTTGTGATACTTTGTTCCCAGAACTGTGTCTAAAGGGAAATATGTACAAGAAGATTATCCAGGCAAAAAATATACCAAAGCATGGTTTACTAAACATTCATTGAGTTTTTGCACAGACTTTTCCCTTATTTTAATATAACTAGCCCATTAGTCTTGTCACATTCAAATTCATTCATTCTTCAAAAAGTAATTTAATTAAATTTCCTATTGTCTTTAAAATAAAAAAAATCAACCTAAAATAATTTCTATACTGTAAAGCATTTTATTGTAGTATCTAGAATCTTTATAACTACTAAGAAATGGCATTCTATGTCTTATTTTTACCATTGTCTCTCTCATATTACATTCATTGTAATTTGAGTATGTCCCCCAAAAGCTCATGTGTTTGGAACTTAGTTTAAAAGGGAGAGAGTTGGAAAACAGTGGAATGTTTAAGAAGTGAGATCTAGTAAATTGTGGTTAGATCATTGGGGGAGATGTTCTTGGAGAGGGTTAATGTAACTTTCATGGGGCATAACATAGTTCTTATTAAAGCTGGTTGTTATAAAAGAGAAAGTCTTTTTTTCTGAATTTCTCTGACTTCCTGTCTCATTATGTTCTAGCTCTCAAATGAGCCCTCACCATAATGCCACCTCATGTGTAATGCAGGTGAAGGAGCTGTCACAGGAGCTGAGAAGATTCTAATACAGTACACTTAAATCTTCAGAACTATGTACTCAAAACTATATTTTTATTTATTTATAATTGTAGTTGGACAAAATACCTTTATTTTATTTATTTGTTCATTTTTATGTGGTGCTGAGAATTGAACCCAGCTTCTTTCATGTGACAGGTGAGCACTCTACCCTTGAGCCACAACCCCAGCCTCTCAGAAAATATTTTTATGCATTTATATCTCTTTTTATACATTGACCTGCTTCTGGTATTTTTCTATAACATTATAAAACAGACTAAAAAAACCTCTATGTCTTATTTCTAAAGAAGACAGGTGAGACTTTGCAATGTATTATCAAAAAATTCGGTAAAAGCTTTAGAATAAAAACTGTTATTCATCCACTGAGTGACCTTTAGTGAGTGATTAAATATCTTTGTGTCTAAGGCATCTTACTATGAGAGTTAGTAGAAGATCTAAGATTACATTTTAAAAGCTCTGGTATAGTTTAGATGGTAATGGCTTAGCATTTCTGATTCTTATTTGTTTTTATATTTCAAAGGTGATATCTTGTATTTCTTATATTCCTCATGGTGCTTAGGTTAATGTATTGCCATTTACTTTGGGACGCAAATATGTGGAATTTGTTTTGTTTAGTAAAGCAAAAGCAAGAGTGGTACCTTAGAATATAGCAAAGACTATTTGAGAATGTTTTTATTTTTAATTGGAAGAATTGTCTCATTGCTAATGACTATAGAGGGAATTTACATCTTGATGACACCCATTATTCAGAAATAGTCTGAACTGACTAGATCAAAACCATTAGAAAACCATGAATAAAGGGGCAGATTAAAAAAATAGGTTTGTCCAGCACCATTTTGAGTCTCCTACTAGAGTACAAATTATAGTATTTTTTTTCTTACCAGTGAAAGGACTCAAACACATGTAGCTGCATTTTACGCCTCCTGTAATCACACAAGTCACCATCAATTATAATACCATTGTAGGAAGAGAAATGTAGATCTTCACAGGCAGAAAAATCAAATACAAAAAGTGCAATTTGCTTTATGCAAAAAAAGACGTCATTGATGCCATACTTCTTTTAGCTCCCAGGTTCCATATATTTGAGCTCAAGATATTCAACCAGAAGAAAGTGGATTTGTTTTATGCTAGATGAGTTAAGAACTGATATAATTAGAATGTAGAGTAAACATATTTTGATTTGGGGTTCAGTTGTTTCAAGTATGATGGCTTGCCCAGGAAAACAATGCAGGAAATTTTGTCCTCCACTTCACCCAAATTGTATGGAAAGATTATTATTTATTTAAATTAAAAGTGGAAGCCACAGGCAATCTACAGCAGGTATTGAAATTTCATGATGAGACATCAAACTGCAGTTGTTTTTCTCATGTTTTTGTATCATTGATTGCTGTGGATTTTGAATATTTGAAATATAAAAACTATATTTAAAAATAAACATTAATATTCTTTTGTATTTTAAGGTAATTTTAATAAGGCTCATAGCCTAAGGTCATAATACCCAGTATAATTACCTCATATTTTTCTAATGTAATCCCACGACAAAGGAGTGGGATATATTTTTCATGAAAAAAAAATATTTTTACTAAGTAAAATTATGTTGTTCCATGTATCATACTTTTCTATGCAGTATATGTTTGGCTTTAAAATTAATAGAAGTAAATGCCTTGATGGGACTGCCAAAAGGTTTATATTATCTTCTCCTGGTGAATACTGTGGCAGAATATATAGAGGATGAAACAGAAAATTTCTGAAATTGTGTATTTTTGTGGCTGGAAACTGTTGAAAGGTACATCATTGTTATTAATGAAAAAGACTGACTGAAAACAGCAATGTTCTTTAAGCGTACATATGTGAACAAATTCTTTGTTAAGCAAAAATGCCCTGTGCAGCCAGGGATGGCTGAAATACATTATACTTAGACTCTGGTAATCTCAGTTCTTTTTTTTTTAACTCTAACTAGTAAATTTTTCTAGCTCAATAAATTTCTTTTCTTGCTTTTAAAACCAGAGGAGAAATATTTGTCTTTTTTAACTTTCTGGATTGTTTCCCAATTTTACTGCAATAAAATATGCAGAAAACTTTTAGAAAATATTACAAAGCATACAAATGGAAGTGAATTATCTTTGCTTACTTTGTGACTCTTTTTCATTCAAATGCTGTTGTAGCTCAAAGTAGGTAACTTATCATTCTTCAATTACCTTTAACTGATTATATGTCCATTTTTTCCCTCGCATTTGGAAACCACACTTCATCCACTATTGGTCTCTTGCTTAAGTCTTTACAAGTTTTTATTTATATATTGTTGTGTGTTCATCCAATTGATTTTACTTCTCATTTAATGTAGTTTCATGTATAATTAAATTGGTATATATATATATGTCTATATTGGAGAGTGCACAATGTCCCCAGATCTTGTTTTTAGGCATATGTTGCTGTAAACTCAGTTCTTCATGAATTATATGTAATGTTAATAAAATTGTGAATGATATTCAATATGATTTTTGTATGGATTCTGTGTATAATAAGCTTTTACACTATTGTACTTGAAAAGCCAACATTTTATGATAAGAAACTTAATCTTTACATACAACCTTCTCAGTTTACCTCTTACTACTTGGTCCTCAGAAAATGAGACTATAAAACATAGCTCATTGATTATTTTGTCATCAGTATAAGGCCTCACTCAACCTTGACTCCACATCCATTTCTCTAATTCCTGCCTTGAAATAACACTACCTATAGAATAACAAGGATGTCAGAATTTACTAATGTACATGAAAACACTGATCATTGACCTCATTCCATGAAAAATGAAATGTCTCCAATGAGGATGAAGTCTAGAAGGCCATTATGCACACAAGAAAGATAAAGCTCTTCTTTCATGTAAGAGCTACCTTTAAGTTTGTGGAAATTCAGTCTATTAAAATCACTAGGAAATGTTAAAATGTTAAAAAGTTAAAATTTTAAAATTTATAAATCAAGATATGAAAATCTGGGGCTTATTTTCCTATATCTACATCCTTCTTATAACTCTTAATTTCACCATAAATACAAACAGAAAAAAGATAATGATCTAACTTATGCAAATTGTATTCCACATTGTTTGATTAAAATGTGTAAAAGTATTAACAGATGCTAGAGTATTATTCACTCAACAGTATGTTTTACTGTTACATAGAACATTTAGTCAAGTGGAACACTATGATGTCTGTCATTTAACAACAGGATGCAATGCATGAGTGTTAACACATAAACAAATATTCAGTTTTAAAGACATATTGCATACATAAGTTAAATATAGGTTAAAAAATGCACTGTAAACCTGGCATGATGGTCCATGCTTGTAATCCAAGCAAATTGGGAAGCTGAGTATTTTCAGAAATTTAAATTCAGCCTCAGCAACTTAGTGTGGTTTCAAGCAACTTAGCAAGACAGTCTCAAAATTTGAAAAAGTGGAGAGAGGGCTTAGGAATGTGGCTCAGTGTATAAAAATACCTAAACTTAAACTGAAATACAAAAAAAAAAAAAAAATTAAAGTTTAAAATATTACACTTGAGTGTTAAACATCAAAAATAGATTTCATATAATTCTTTTCTGAGTATTCAAAAGTGAAAATAGTAATTTTGATTTAGAAAAACAATTATATTCTTTCAAAGATGAGGTTTCTTCACTATGCATATGACATTTATGACTGATATTTCTACAAAATAACTTGATAATGCTTAATAAATTTAAAGACAACTACTTGTTTTCTAAACTTAAATGAGTTCTGTATTTTACTGATCCTCATATACATCAAGGTGTAATATATAGTTAATAAATGTGAGAGTATAGTAAAGTTATTATGTTTCATTGTTATATAAGGCATACATTTTGTATAAAATCTGTTCAGTGTTCACTACTAGTATGAGTTTTCAGATGTTCAATGAATTTAAAATTTAAATACATTTTGGAAATATTATTTATCTTTTTAAGAGTTTCTGGGCACAATGAATTCTCCAAAAATAAGCAGTGTTAAAGAAACATGTAGCTACATTTTTTTCCATTTGTATTTTCTCTAACCAGTATATATCCACAGGTGCTGAGTATTGCTGAATAAATTTTAGAGGCATTGTCACATTGTCAATTTTCACATTACAAAATTGTCTCTATGCTATGGTTATTGTGGTGAGGATTAAATGTTGTCCCTTTCTTAGAGTAATGGTACAATGGTCTCATTTGTAGAGCTTCTCTCCAGTGTGTTTTCTCTGATGTCTAGTAATATATGATATATAATTTAAAATGTTTCTACATTGTCTACATTTAGATGTATCCTTTCCAGAATAAGTAGCCTAATGGTGAAAAGAATTGATTTCTTTTAAAAGCTTTGCTGCATTGTTTCAATTTGTAGGGGTTCTTTTCTGTATAAATTCTGTTGTTAATAAGGTTTAGTCTTTCGTTTTTTTAAGTGTTTATTTTTAAGTTGTAGTTGGACACAATACCTTTATTTCACTTATTTATTTTTATGTGGTGCTGAGGATCGAACCCAGGATCTCAAACATGCAAGGCTAGCACTCTACCATGGAACCACAAACCCAGCCCCAAGGTATAGTCTTTCTTTAAAAGTATTATTTCTTTATTCACATTTCATATTCACCAGGATGTCTTCTGCTGTGGTGAATAAAGTTTTATTTTTTATTAAATGCTTTTCCACATTATTCACTTTTGTATGGCTATTCTCCAGTGTGAGTTCTGTTGTGGTGAATAAGGCCTGTTTTATTGCTAAAAGCTTTGCCACATTCCTTATATTTGTAAGGATTCTCTCCAGTGTAAATTCTCCTATGGCACATAAGGTGTAATATTTGAGTAAAAACTTTGTCACATACTTTGCATTTGTGAGGCTTCTCCCAAGTGTGAGTTCTGTTGTGGAAAATAAGGTGTGATTTTTGACTGAACGCTTTCCCACATTCTTTACATTTGTAAGGCTTCTCTCTAGTGTGAGTTCTACTGTTGCAAATAAGGCCTGGTTTTTGAGTAAAAGCTTTGCCACATTCTTTACATTTGTAGGGCTTCTCTCCAGTGAGTTCTGCTGTGGTGAAGAAGGCTTATTTTTTGACCAAAAGCTTTGCAACATTCTTTACATTTGTAGGGCATCTCGCCACTGTGATTTCTGCTGTGGCAAATAAGGTTTGATGTGTCACCAAAAGCCTTGCCACATTCTGTACATTTGTAGGGCTTCTCTCCAATGTGAGTTCTTCTGTGGCAAATTAGGAGTGATTTTTGACCAAAAGCTTTGCCACAATCTTTACATTTGTAGAGCTTATCTCCAGTGTGAGTTCTGCCAGGGCAAATAAGGTGTGATTTGTGACCAAAATCTTTGCAACATTCTGTACATTTGTAGGGCTTCTCTCCAGTGTGAGTTTTTCTGTGGCAAATAAGGTTTGATTTTTCACCAAAAGCTTTGCCACATTCTTTACATTTGTAGGGCTTCTATCCAGTGTGAGTTCTGATGTGGCGAATAAGGTGTGATTTTTGACCAAAAGCTTTTCCACATTCTTTACATTTGTAGGGCTTCTCTCCAGTGTGAGTTCTTCTGTGGCAAATAAGGTCTGATTTTTGACCAAAAGCTTTGCCACAATCTTTACATTTGTAGGGCTTCTCACCAGTGTGAGTTCTCCTGTGGTAAATAAGGTTTGATTTTCGACAATAAGCTTTGCCACATTCTTTACATTTGTAGGGCTTCTCTCCAGTGTGAGTTCTGATGTGGCGAATAAGGTCTGATTTTTGACCAAAAGCTTTGCCACAATCTTTACATTTGTAGGGTTTCTCTCCAGTGTGAGTTCTGATGTGGCGAATAAGGTTTGATTTATCACCAAAAGCTTTGCCACATTCTTTGCATTTGTAGGGCTTCTCTCCAGTGTGAGTTCTCCTGTGGCAAATAAGGTTTGATTTTTTACCAAAAGCTTTGCCACAATCTTTACATTTGTAGAGCTTCTCTCTAGTGTGAGTTCTGCTGTGGCAAATTAGGAGTGACTCTAGACTGAAAGCTTTGCCACATTCTTTACATTTGTAAGGCTTCTCTCCCATGTGGGTTCTGATGTGGCAAGTAAGGTCTGATTTTAGACCATAAGCTTTGCCACAATCTTTACATTTGTAGGGCTTCTCTCCAGTGTGAGTTTGGCTGTGGTAAATAAGGTTTGATTTTTGACAAAAAGCTTTGCCACAATCTTTACATTTGTAGGGCTTCTCTCCATTGTGCATTCCTGTGTGGTAAATAAGACATTTTTTTTTACTAAAAGCTTTGCAACATTCTTTATATCCGTAGGGCTTCTCTCCAGTATAAATTCTCTGGTGATGAACAAGGCCTGATTTTTTATATGATTTCTGGTGTTCACTCTCACTTGTGGTTTTCCATATTTTCTTTTGTGGTAAATAGTCAAGATCACAACTTTCATATTTTGCACTTATCACTTCATGTAATATATGTTTTAGGCCCTTTTCTGGTGAATATTCTTGGATATGATTAGGAGTCATGGCTGAAATAAACAAAAATTTAAAAAAAATAATACCTATTAGACTGGGATAAATATATTTTGCATACATGACATGAAATTAAGGTAAAATAAGTACATCAGCAGTATAGCAGATTAGTAAGTCCAAAGTCACCATAAATCCAAAAAATATATTAGTTCAATAAAAATGTACAGAAAAAATTACCTTGAGAATATTATTCAAATTCTTGTAGAGACCACAGTATCCAAGAGGAGTACATCATTAAGAAGAGTAATATAATAAAGTGTAGAAAAGAATCTTTAACACCCTTTTGTCCTTCATAAGATAGTATTGGGTATTTAGGAAATATCTACCAGCTACCTTCACTGTCAGTAGAATAAGAGAAATGTAAAACATATACAAACATTTCTGGGTTTTTCAAAGTGTGTCCAAAAATGATTTTTGTCTACCATGACATAGAGACATGAAAATAACTAGTAGATTTTGAGTGATAATACCATAAATATGCAACAAGTGTAAAGAGGCAATGGACTCTTAAAAAGAAATATGAGCAAAAAATTTACTAAGAAATATACACATATGTCTATAAATTTTTTTGTAAAAACATTTTAAAAGACTATAAAAACCTTGCATAGCCTGTGGCCATAATATTTGGATAAATTCAACACATGACAATCAAGTATAATAAATTGATTTTTATATTTTTACATTCGTGTGATATGAGAATTTCCTTTATTGACAAATACAACTTTGTTTATTTATAAATATATCATGATAATTTATACTATATATACAAGGTAAAATGACTAAATAGAATGAATTAACAATCATTATTTCATATAATTATCAATTTTGTTCTTACAACGTATTGTATTCCTTCTACTAGTATTTATGAAGAAAATAATACACTCACTATGTGGTAAAATAAAACTCTTGACCCTATTATGCTCAATAAGATAAAAATATGGAGACTTTTACTATAATATCAACGCTACACAAAACACAGTGCCTGGTGACAAAATTTTGCTCACTAAATTTCTGACTTCCACGTGTGAATCAAATGCTCCTACAACTTAATATCTGCATGCCAACTTTCACTTAATTAAAAGTCCTGCATATATTTCTTATAACACTTTAAGAGACAAAATATTTTATAATTAAATAATAATAGTATATAAGTACATATTTTTAAACATTTGACATTGATGGGCACACACATTGAGTCCCTAGCTTTAGTACTGAGAAAAATGTTGGCACTAAACACAAAAGCAGAGGTATCTCTTCGATTTTCTGATTTAATAGTTCATGGATACATATTTAGTACTGGCAATTCTGGATCTTTACATCATCCAACTTTTAATGTTTCATGTGTAATGCTTGAGATTACCCCAAAAATTCTATATCACAAACTATAACACAAGTCTTTTTAAAATTGTTTGAGCCATGCTGTTTCTAAATATCTGTGATTTCTCTCAAACAAGACGTACTTTTCCATGACCTCCTAATTAGTAAATATTATAAGGATGCAGCACTGTTCTTGCCTATTTTTATTTATTTAAATGTTTTTATACTTTTTTTCCTGACAATGGAGTATATAATCTACTGATGGCTCTTTTAATGAACAAATAAAAAATAGTACAGCAAATATAAACAAAGAGAAGCATGGCTAAATCCAAGTGACAAAAATAAAACATTAAGAATTTAACATTAGGATACTGACAGTTTTGAATTACTCAAAGAACACTAAATAACTATTTAAAAAAACTTTATAGAATGAAATTGAAAAATATTAACATCAATGGGCACAATGTTTAAGTGAATATTTTTTTAAGAAAAAATGAGAGGAGCATTCCTAGTGTGCAAATCCAAAATTCAACAAATATGGTAGAGGCTTATCAAGCAGTACCAAGTTTAATACAAGTCTAAGCAACTTGTAAAATACTGTAAAAATTAAAAATCTATAGGATATATAAATAGAAGTGGGAGATTATATATATATATATATATATATATATATATATATATATATATATATATATATATATATATATATATATATAAAGTGTGAAAAGAATCCAAGCATGCCACAATAAAAAAACAATGATCCAGAAATTAAATCACTAATCAAAATAAAAAAAAATATTCAAAAATTACAAAGTAGAAGTATAATGATTTATTCACTTCAAAATATTTATGATTACTAATGCATTATTGCAAAACACAAAACAAAAGAAAAAAATTAATAACAGAATTGAATCTACAATAGGAAACGTGAAGTAAGTTCCATCAGAGAGCATGGAAAGAAACCAAACATGATCTGCTCCTAGAGTCCCTATGTGTTTAAATATTGATAATGATCCAGCCTTTACATCTCATCCTTTTGCACAATTTTTAATCAGTGAGATATAGTTTTAAATCATGAAATTTCTCATAATTTTTTGGATGAGCTTTTGTTGAGTGCACAAATTGTATCCTAATGCTTGCCTTTTAAAACAGAAACAAACAAAGATCTAGCCTCTATTATATTAATATGCATTAAATATTGTTTTATTTACAGTTAATGTACTCAATATACAACATAAAGTTAATACTCAAAATTGGTCATCTGCATTGAATAGACATTTTATTCTCAAACAGCCATTACCAATAAAATTATGTAATATATGAGGTTCCACCTGACCAGCATGAGAAGCTCCTATGGCTTTGCTCACTTGGGGAAAAGCATAGACTGCTACACTTATGCTACCATGTCCTGTTTGGAATCTAGCTTCATGCTTGAAAAATAGCAATTACAAATGTACATCGGTTACTTCACAAGCTGATTTCTAAGTTTCATTTAACCCTGGAAGATAAGAGTTCATCCTCAAAAGAAGAGAAACATTAAAAGAGGACCCCGAGTTACTTAAATTCTAGTTACTTGTTGAGATATAAAACCATTAACAGCCTCAGCTCAACAGGTGTTGGCTAAAATGGGGTTAGAATGTACTCTAGATAACTTTGTTACTTCTTTGATTGCTAAACTCACACAAAACTCTGTAAATGCTTTGGTCTTAACAACAATTTTGCTCTGTTTTTGTACACCAGCTCTGGGAAATTCAGTACTGCCAGATCCTGGACTTCAAGAACCCATTACAATATCTTGACTCACTTGCATAAAATTGTTATACACCTGGAAAAATATCTCATGGTATTCATTGTTGTCTTAGCAGAATAATGTGTCTTTACCATCCACATAGTATTTAATAGGTCAAAATCCTGTGCAATTTATTCATAAAAGATCTATTCCTCTTGATAAAAACTGTGATGATTCAGTGAAGCTTCTCTCTAAGGCAGAATTTAACATTTTGACATTCTCCTTGCTGTGTTTACCTGGACTAGCTCTATGGGCTTATAAAACTACTATGAAACTCGCCTATGCTATCATAAACAGTACTAGTCATGCCTCCATGGATGTAAATAGGCTTAATGAAGAACAAAAACAACATTGTCAAGCTATACTTGACAATTATGCTGCAATTGATTGTCTGTTATTGTTACATCATAAAGGATATCAGAAGTTTAATACCACGTGTTCCTTCAATTTAAGTTATAATAGTAATTTTATTTCAAAAAACTTAGATTACCTTAAAGATATCATTAATAGGGTTCAACAAGATGATGAATTTTGGACTTGTTGAACTGGTTAACTTCATGTTTACTCAATTTCATCTGGGTCAAAAATATTCATAGGTGGATGTTTACTGATGTTGGAACTTGCTGTTGTCTATGCATGTCCTATTTTTTTGCCCCCACCAGCATTAAGGAGATAAGCAATATTATTTATTCAAAAGGCCTTAAAAAATAGGGGAAGTATTAGGTATTCTGATCTTGGAATAGACAGGAAAGTGTGGGGGTAATTGTAACTGACACCCTGAGTCCCACAATTGTAATGCCCAGCAGTTTCTCCCTGAAGATATTAAGACAACTCTACAGGTGCACTATCTAGTTTCTGTGGTAATGTCCTTAGGGAGAAGGGGCTCTATATTTGTATTAATTGTACCTAATCTTGGTTAGCTAGCACATGGGGTTAAAGAAACACTGGGTTAGAATGTAGTCATGGTATCAGAAGCTGTGTAATTCTGGGGGATTATATGTGCAGCTGTTAAGAGGGGTGGCCAGTTTTTTTTTTCTTTTTTCCTTTTCACTGTGTGTGTGTGTTTCTCTCTTCTGTTTGCTCCTTTAAAGGTTTCCTCACAAGAAGATTTGAAACAGATCATGCTGGCCCTTACAACAAAAGGTAAGTTTTGATGGTTAATCTGAATAAACTGGGACATCACTAAAGAAGAAAACAGAAAACACCAAGGAATTTGAAAATGTGATAAATATAGGGCAGTATGTGTTCAATGATTACAATCAAAATAAATAAACCTAAGCTTCTGAAAATTTCTTCTGCTGGGTGACTACTCTTTCAACATTTATTAGTTTGGTTTTCTTCTTGACATTTGAATGACTCAACGGTGTCCGCTGCTATGTGTAGTCTACAATAGTTTACATTACTAAATTATACTAGGTACTACTTATCTAAAGTAAAGGATGTGCAACACACAAAGAAAGAGACAGACTAAAGAGTAAAATTATATATATATATATATATATATATATATATATATATATATATATATATATATATATATATATATATGAGAGAGAGAGAGAGAGAGAAATATCTGTACTAAAAATGCCCTTTTTTTGAAACACAAATCTGAAACTCATTTTTATAGAGAATTTCCCAGAAGATACTCTGCAACCGAAGTAAATTAAATAATAATTAGTAATTCATAATTTTAAAGGGAAGTTAAACTTACCCAGGAAAGCCAAGTTTCTATAGTTCTCTAGCATCACATCTCTATATAAATTTTTCTGAGCAGGCTGAAGGCATTCCCACTCCTCTTCAGTAAAATCAATGGCTATATCCATAAATGTTAACAGTTCCTAAAATAAGAATAGGTAAATAAATAACACATTGACCACAGGAATATTTGCACAGTCTGTAATGTAAATACAGTTGAAATTAGAGTTAGTAGACTATCATGTAGGTAGTGTTTTGGAACACAATTATACTATTATCTACTTCTGCAGAAAAAGGGATTTAAGTTCAAAAAAGTATACATACTCCACATTTATGAAACACATTATAAAACTCAGGCATTATCACAAAAATATATATTTTGTAATTTTTTATTTCTTGATCTAAATTATACATATTTTTCAGATGAGAAAATCATGGTAATTAAGAAAGGGAATTTTCAAATTTTAATTGTACAACCACTAATCAGAAATTTACTAATGTTTAGAACCTTATATGTTATTTCTCTGATAGAGCTGGCTATTCTGACTGTGTAGTGAGATCTCTAGTAAGAGAAATTTTGAAATGCAACAAGGTAGGCAGAGCACTTAATGGAAATATTTAATAGTGTATTTAAGTTCAAACATTTTATAGTTTTTATGTATGTTATTAATATAAAAAATAGCAACAACAATCCTGTTTGAATTTTCCTTTTTATAATTTTAACATTTTTTAACATACAAAATTATATATATACACACACACACACACACACACACACATATACACACAAACTTTGATCGTTGTGTATATTGTATGATATTTATAATAGAATATACATATAGCTCTTCAAACAATATAATTTTTTTATTGGTTCTTTCTAGTTCTACCTGACAGTAAATTGATTTTTATGGTATTATGCAAGCATGGGATATATCTTATCCTAATTAAAATCCTGTTCTTGTTGGTGGCTACAATGGTAGGATTCACTTACAGATTATATATATATATATCCTTGTCCCTCTTATTTATTTATTTACTTATTTACTTATTTATTTTTGTTTACCATTGTGCAATCTACTGATCTTCTTTTCTTACCCTTCCCCACTTAATAAGATTTAGATTTCACATATCAGCAATAACTTTCAATATTTTGTTTTAAAGAAATGGTTTGTTTTACTTAGCATATAATCTCCAGATTCATCCATTTCCTGGCAAATGTCATAAAGTCATTCTTCTTTATGGCCGATACAGATTCATAGTTTATTGTGTACATAAGCAACATTTTTTATCCTGTCATCATTGAATGGACCCATTCATCATTGAATGGTTGGTTTTATAGTTTAGCTATTGTGAATTCTGCTGCTATTAATATTAATGTGGCTGTGTCAATGTAGTATGCTTATTTTATGTCCTTTGGGCATATACAGTGCAGTCAAAAAACTGGGTAAAATTGTGGTTCCATTTCTTTAACAATATCCATACAGGTTATTATGTTTCACTTAGACCTCTATACAGCTAGAAAAATTGGAATTCATCTATACCTGAGGTGAAAAAAAACATACACAAAATTTATTAAGCCATAAAATGACTAGAATTTATTATCAAATCATACATCCCAATAAAAAGTAAAATTCAAAAACTAGAAGAAAAGAAAGTCTTAAGCAAAAGAGAAAAATTAGAAGCTATTAAAGATAAACATAACACAGAGTTACCAGTATCAATGTTGGTGCTTTTAAAAAGCAAATGAGCCCAGTCTAGTTATGGACAACTTTAGTTCCAGCGACTGAGGAGGATAAGAAAAAAAGATCATAAATTCTAAGACAATATTATACATAATTTTGTCATATATATTGTATTGAGCAACTTAGTGAGGCACTTAGCAACTCAGTAATACTCTGTCTCTAAATAAAATATAAAAAAAGGACTGAGGATGTGGCTTTATTGTTAAGCACCCCTGGGTTCAATCTTCAGTACAAATTTTTTAAAAAGCAGATACAATTAAAAAAGCACTAGCAAATTTGAAAATTCAATGAATAAAAATTATATCAATTATACAGTATATAATTGCAAATATAGGCATATATAATGATTTCTCACTTTATGGAAATACACTCTGGAAAATTTATCCTAAGAATCTTCTGCAATTTTCCAATACTCTGAGTGCAATGACAGAATCTAGATGGTATAGACTAGTACATGGCTAAGATATTTGCTAGATCCATGGTTGTACATAAAGTCTACTGCTGACCAAAATACCATGATGCCAAATGATTGATGTTATGAAGTAAAATCAATCAGGGTAAACCTCATAATAAAATAAATGGTGGAACTACAGAAAACACCAACAACAAAACTCTTAAAACATGCCAGGATATTGGGAAAAGAGTGTGATAATAAAATGCTATTTTATCCCTTCACTCATAAAACATAATAACATATTTTGACACATTAAATGCTGAATATAAGTTATTAATAAATAATACTGAAATATATAAGAAAGTACAAAGCTCAAAAGTTTACATACAAAAGGTACGGTTCATATGGTGGTGCACACCTGATATATCTACTATTTTGGAGTCTAAGGCATAAAGTTCAAAATTTAAGGCCAACTGAAGAAATTGAGCAAACCCCATCTGGAAATAAAATTTAAAACAGAGCTGAGAATATGCTCAGCATTAAGACACTTTGGTTGAATCCCTAATATCACAAAAGAAAAAAAAAATAGTTTTGTTTTTTTTCAAAATTATACAATATAATAGACTTAAACCTATGAATTACAAAATATTAATACAAAAAATCTATTCATCAAATGATTACATTAAAAGCTGCAAAATAAACCCTAATTTCTTCACATATAATAAAACACTTATAAGAAGAAGAAATACAACAGAATGCATAAGAAAAACAAAAAATTCTTGAAGTGTCACTTTAAAAAGGATATATCTAACTTTTCAATAATCGTAAAAACTCAAAATCTTTAGAAATTAGGTAACATTGAATAAAATCACATCATATAGATGAATTAAATAGTATTGATGAATATGTGGAATAAATGCATTCACAAAAAGGGAAAATAATAATTTAAGCTTTTATTATCCATTTGTAGAAACTGTTTTGTAATCATATGTATATGATACACCCACAGAGTAAACAGAGACTAAAATTACAGCAACTGTTCATGAGAATACATCCACATTCTTCCAGAGTTGAAACCAAGGGGCATGGCTAAAGAGGAAGAAATAATTATTAAATTTTGTAAAATGCAAATTCTAGGAGCTAGAATTTTTGTTGATATATTATATCCAGTTTGACAAATACTATAAAATACCATGTACGTTTTATGCTAATGTCACATGAATGTTGCATTTCATATGCAAGTATGTTTACGAAAGGAATATGCAGTATTTGAGAAAATAAAAATACAGAAAAGAACATAAAAGACTCAAATATTCAACATATTTACAAAGGATAGAACTATAATAAAAATGATCATTTTTCCCAAGGTACCCTTTAATAATTACTGGTAATAATTTTACCATTCTTTGCTTTTTGTGAAAGAAGAAATCAAAGCAAAAACTTCTAAAATTTTCCTGGAAAGATGAATGTATATAAAATCAGACAAGTACTCTCTCACTTGTAAGAACAAATGTACTAGTGATTATTACCTGACACTAATGCATGTTATAATATTACAACAGTGTAGTAATTTTAAGATAAAAAAATCACAATACAGAAAACTACATAGGGCAGTTCAGATGTATGCAAATATCTTTTTATTGTTAATAATTATAAGTATATAAATAAAAACATATCAATAAAATATTTAATGTTAATGAATGCTACAATCCAACCTCAAGGTAGATGTTAGAATAAAAGGCATAGATTACAAAAGCGACTTGTGTGCAGAATGTGTGTGACACTGGAATTATACACAAGCATCCACCAAAGAGCAGATATAAAGAGAGATAATTTTAAAAAATAAAATAAAAATAAATAAAAGCAGAATATAAGCCTACCTCCATTTATGGATACACCAAATAAATATATACTCCTGTTTTGAGTCCTTCTAATTTCTGTAAAGGAATTAGAGGCACACAAATTGGAAAACTAAAAAAAAAAAAAAAAAATATATCGACCAAGAGGAGATAAGTAGAATGCACTTGAAGATTTTTCTGATTTGAGAAATATGCAAAATTACTGGAACAAAATGCCCAAATCCAGTGTTAATATAAATAAAGGAAGATTGATTTGCATTTGAAATATATTATTTAACTCTAAATTGCCTGTAGTTTAAATGCTAATTTATCTGTACACACAAAGGAAGGAATAAGATATACATGAGTATTTACTCCAGGGGGGAAAAATAAGTGGTTTTCTATGGCCATGCAAGATCTATGGGCTTTATTCCATGAGGCCAGAGTGGAAGAGATGCTAAATCTTAAGGTAATCCCTTAATTCCTTAGAGGGGATTTGCCAACATTCTCTAAAAATGCAAATAGCTGTTGCTGACAGTTGAATTTTTATCTAGACAGTACCAAAAAATTAACAGGGAAATACCGATCACCACTGAAAGCCAAAGTGGCAGTTTAGCACTTCCTGATCTCTCTCACCCAGCTCACTTTACTAATAACACCAGACCTAACCAATTCTTTCTGTAAGTAATTTGTCCCGATATTAACTTTTTCCATTCAATGGACTACATCTGAAACCTCAAACATTGAAAGCACTGGTAAGTAACTGTGCAGGTGCAAATCTACCTAGATCAAAAAGGAGTGTTCTCACATTGGTGTGAAAACATTGTAATGGGCTAAAATCTCAAAATATTAGTGAAGAAAAAAGTGGTTACAATCATAGATCCCTCTTTATTTCTAAAATAGGTGCACATCAATTTTTTTTTTTTCCAGTGAGCATAAGGCACCCTGGAATCTTAAAAGCTTGCATCAGAATTTTAGTGCACCATCCAACTATAAGATCTTCTGTATGAGCACAGCTGTTAAAATGGCTACTCTCAAAAAGTGGAATAGTAAGTAGTACTTCAATTATATGAATATGGAAGGAAGAAACACTGTGCTAGACTATGAAATTAGTGAAGACATTTTAAAAAATTGGAAGTTGAGAGTTCTCTCAGTTATATATTTGAGAAACTAAGCTCTCTACATTTATATTGCTCTTGAACAAGAAATGCCCCAAGTACTGGTCTGGACTTATGAGAGGCATTAGAGGTGCCAGCTGAGGGATCCTCATATTACATAGTTCTGAAACACAGTTCCAGGAGAATACCAGAGAAGTGAATGAGAATGCTCTCATATACATTCCACAAAAGGAAATCTGAGCATAAAGACACTCTGACAGGTTGTCTGCCTTTGGAGACACAAAGGAAGAATAGAAACACATGAGTTTTCCAATATCAAGTGATTCTTCTTTACTTTTCAATCATGTAAAATGCTCATAAACAACAACAAAAAATTGCTTTTGATATTTTTCTATGGTACTGGGGATTTGAAACAGCAGCATGTTAATTCTGGGCTACATACCCAGGCATGTTTTCAAATTTTGAGACAGGTTTTTCTAATTGTCTAATTAGTCTACCTAAGTTCCTGATGTTTACCTGGAAATTGCAATCTTACTGACTTAGCCACTTGAGTCTCTGGAATTAATATGCATGTATCATTGCACCCAGAGAGAAAAAAAAAAATACTTTAAAATCTCATCGAGTTTTTGGTATAACAATTGAAAATACAATGTTCATTTGAAATATAATATGGGTAAAGTAACTGATAATACTGCAAAAAAGTAACTGATAATACTGGGAAAGGGGGAAGTTGTCATTGAACAGGAAGCTAAAATTTTATGCATAAATACAACTCAAAATACTGGAGCATAAATTTAAAATCACACTCAGCAACTGTTTGAAGATGAAAAAAAAATTAAAAGTACCAGGTATGTAGCTAAGTGGTACAGTACCTGTGACTCAATCCACAATACCACAATCTCCAAAAAAAAAGGAGAATGAATTCAGGAAGAAAGAAAACTGAAATACCAATAAAGTATCTCACCCCACTCCTAGAGGAAAAAATACATGGAGTTGTGATTGGGATGTTGTCCTCACTCCAGAATCCACAACACAATCTGAGAAGATTCGGAAATATTGCCACAAATGTTCTCACATAGAATTTAAGGTAGGGGCTGAAAATATTCTATAGGATACTATAGGACTTCCAGTGTCTACTGTTAATATATGGTCCAGTTGACTGGCCAGTGGAAATTCATGGCTGACCTTACACAGGACTGCAGAAACTAAAGATTACACCAGGGATTCTAGCCAACCATAGCCAGTTCCCATAGCCAGTTAGTGCAGCCAGTTTCAACCAGACTCACCATCCAGTCTCAGGATTTCACTGCACACTCATCATTTACTCTATTTTTTAGGAACCACATGTCCTCTCTATAAATCACAAAGTACGTATACAGGAGAAAAAAATCAGGTTCAGTGAACATAAGTGAGGAAGCCTAGAAATGGATACCCACTCTGGCAGACTTCACACCAGATGGTCACAACTTGCTTCTCTTTACTGAATATGTGTAGATTGGACAATGCTTATATAAGGGGTCCTGATTAGACACAACTTATGTCTTCATATGCTCAATCTGAGCCTAGTGAGTTTTTTTGAGAGTCAGGAGATAACCTCAAATCCAGAAATAAATGATGTCCAATTGTAGGGTCTTGTCTGTACATTTATTTATTTATTTATTTTTCTTTTGAGGCTCTGGGAATTGAAATCCAGATCCTCAGGCTGCAGCTAAATTAAGGCAAGGTATCCTTGGAAAAGTAAAATCCAGCCAACCCAGAAGAGCATTTGCATTCAAACTTGCATATGAGGCCTTTTGAATTTGAAGATTATATATGTAAATATATTATTTATTGATGGAAATAATACAGTGAAAATCTTGTAAAATTTCAGTTAACTTCTCTTGTATGGAAACAGAGTGAACATTAAAATTATATGAGGTGGAAAGATAATTATTTTTAGAATTCATATAAAAATAGTAAAAATTGAATTTTATAGTATAACCCATAATTTCCACTATGTGAAAATTACCATTGTGTATTTAAAATATTACTAATAAAGTATATGTATTTTTGGAACAGCACCCTCAAAACTATGTCAAGACTCCATAAAATCTCAGTTCACAGAACCATATTTGAGAGTTATGCTTGTCCTGAGTTCAGGAAGATGAAGGACATGATCACTTCTTTTATGCTACAGGTGAAAGATGCATTTATATATATATATATTTTTTTTTTACCAATATTTCTTTTGACATATAAAAAACTAGAGAGAAACTGCCCTGAGTGAGGGCAAGGAGATTTAACCAGAAGGTGTATGGTGTGTGTGTGTGTGTGTGTGTGTGTGTGTGTGTGTGTGTGTGTATAATAATAATAATAATAAATATATATATATATATATATATATATATATATATATATATATATATATATACATATATATACATATTTTTTTTTTCCCAGATCCAAAGTTTTGAGTATATTATTTAAATTGATTAATGATATATTCCTTATTTTATGTCATGGCCTTAGACCCAGTGGCCTGTCTATAACATTTTCTTTTTCTTCCTAGGATGAAAGCCCCTTAAGAAAGTGGGCTTGAAATGAAGATGAATTGTGTTGCTATCATAATGTCATACACCTGTAATCCCAAGTAGGGGATTTGAAATTTTGCTTCTTTAAGAATAGTACTAAAGCACAAGAAATAGAAAAAAAGAATCACTAGATGAGATGAATTCAAACTGAAAAGATTCTTCTCTGCAAAGGAAACACTCAGTGAGGCAAAAAGTGATATGAGAGAATAGGAGCAAATTTTTACCACATGCACATCAAATAGAAACCTAATTTCCAGGATATATAAAGAAGTTAAAAAACTTAATAACAAAAAACAAATTTCCAAATCCTTAAATGAAATGGGCTAAGGAACTGAAGAGACACACTTATTAGAATATAAACAATCAATCAATCAATAAAAAAAATGTTCAACATCTCTAGTAATTAAAGAATTGCAAATCAAAACTACTCCAAAATGTAATCTTATTCCATTCAGAATTGGAATTATTAAAAATACAAGCAAAAATATATGTTGGTGAGGATATGAGGAAAAAGGCCCACTGTTACACTGTTGGTAGGACTCTAAATTGGTGACACCAATCTGGAAAAGAATAAGGAGATTCCTTAGAAAACTTGGAAAGAAACCAAAATTTACCCAGCTATCCCACTCCTCAGACCAACAACAAGCTTAAAACAAGAGCTAAAAACAGCATAATACAGAGGCAATGTTCACATCAATGTTCATAGCAAAACAATTCACAATAGGTAAACTATAGAACCAGTCTATATGCTCTTCCCTAGATGAATGGATAAAAAAATATGGTCTATTTACACAGTGGAATATTACTGAGCATTAAAAGAGAATAAAATTATGGAATTGGGAAGTAAATGCATGGAGTTAGAGAATATCATGTTAAGGCAAGTAATCCAATCCTCCTAAACCAAAGACAATAATGTTTTCTCTGCTAAGTGGATGGTGATCCACAATGAGGGAAGTGGAAGGTAGCATGGAAGAAATGAAGAAACTTTGAATAAGACAAAGGGGAGGGAGGTGATGGGAGATGTTATAGAGGTAGGTAAGATGGTGGAATGAGATGAAAATCTTGTTGTACACAAAGTAGAGTTACATGGGTTTTGTAACTATACTTTCTGAACAACAAGAGAAATAAAATCTTGTGTTCCATGTGTGTTCTACGAAGTGAAATGCATTCTGCTCTATTAGCAAGTTAGAACAAATTAATAAATTAATTGATTTTTAAAAATTCAGGAAAGAGACTTACCTTTCCCTAGATTTATATATAAACATATATGCATATATATCATATTTAATGTATATAATTTATGAACACTTTTTTTCATATTTCTATCGATATTTTTAAAGAAATGACAACAGAAGCATTACAATTCTTATTTCATGTATAGAACACAATTTTTCATATCTCTCGTTGTATATAAAGTATGGTGATACAAATTTGTGTATTTGTGCATGTACTTTTGATGATGGTCTCTATCACATTCCACCATTCTTGCTAATCCCCTGCCCCCTTTGTTTTCCTCCCACCCCTCTTCTTTATTGAGAATCCATCTATTTCTCTCATGATCCCCCTCCCTACCCCATTATGAGTCAGCCTCCTTATATTTGGCATTTTTTTTTTTTTTTTTGGAATTGGATAACATCACTTAGCATTATCTTCTCCAATGCTATCCATTTACCTTCAAATGGCAGATATGATTATATACCTAGAAGACTCAAAAAACTCCACCAGAAAACTTCTAGAACTAGTAAATAAATTTAGCAAAGTAGCAAGATACAAAATCAACATCCATAAATCAAAGGCATTTCTGTATATCAGTGAAAACTCTTCTGAGAAAGAAATGAAGAAAACTACCACATTTACAATAACTTCAAAAAAAAGATATTTGGGAATCAACTTAATGAAAGACATGAAGGGTCTATACAAGGAAAACTACAGAAACCTAAAGAACAGAATCAAAAAACACCTTAGAAGATGGAAAGATCTACTGTGCTCATCAATAGGCACAATTAATATTATCAAAATAAAAATGCTCCCAAAACACTATAAAGATTTACTGCAATTCTGATCAAAATCCTGATGGCATTCCTCATAGAAATAGAAAAAGCAACCATGAAATTTATGTGGAAAAATAAGAGACCAAGAATAGCTAAAGTAATCCTTAGCAGAAAGAGTGAAGCAGGTGGCATCACTATACCAGACCTTAAACCATACTACAGAACAATGGTAACAAAAACAGCATTGCATTTGAAAAAAAAAAAAAAAACAGACTGCAGGCGAATGGTACACAATAGAGGTCACAGAGACTAACTTACAAAATTATAATTATTATATATTAGACAAAGGTGTCAAAACATGCACTGGAGAAAAGATAGCCTCTTCAACAAACCACTATCTCTCACCATGCACAAAAATCAACTCCAGGTGTATCAAGATCTTGGAATTAAACCAGATACTCTGTGTCCAATGGAATAAAATACAGGCTCTAATCTTCATCATGTGGGATTAGGCCCCAATTTCTTTAATAAGACACTGAAAGCACAAGAATTAAAACAAATAATAAATAAATGGGATAGAATCAAACTAAAAAGTTTATTCTCAGCAAAAGAAACAATCTGTGAGGTGAAGACAGAGCCTACATTTTAGGAGGAATATTTTACCCCGCACATATCAGATAGAGCACCGATCTCTAGGGTACATAAAGAACTCAAAAAAAAAAAAAAAAAAAAAAACTAAACAAATAATAATAATAGTGATGTTTATGATGATGATGATGATGATGATTATGATGATGATGATGATAATAATAATAATAATAACCCAATCAAGAAATGGGCCAAAGATCTGAACAGAGAGTTCTTAGAAGAGAATATACAATCAAGTAACATTTTTTTAATATATATGATTGGTTATGGTCCTCCCTTTTCAGTACCAAGAACACTTCTGGTTCAGTTTCTAAGGAGGGGAAACACGAGCAAGAATTATTCTCAACTCTCCTTTATAAATTATCAAATAAATTATCTATGTCATTTTCTAAACATAGCTGGACATGGGAAATATAGGTTTGGAGCAGAGAACATTTTTATTAGAAACACAGTGCAAAAGAAAGAAAAAAAAATATAGTTATTTGTACTACATTGAACCACAAGAGAAATGGAACGTGGAATTCAGAAAAGAAAGATTCAAACTTTTATATTTGGGAATGTGGATGACATGGATGCCTAAAGTGAAAAGGTTATTACAAGCTTTTGAAAGAAAATTCATGTGAGTGGCAGATAATGGTTAACCAAATAGAATCTTCACAGTGTATTCCAGGGGCTTTGTCAGCTGTGCACTACAGAACATACAGGTATTCATAGCCTCATGAAGAGCATTATTCATCTGTGCCCTCTAAAATTATTCCCATAGTACATATGAAAAAACATGGGTATCTGGATATTAAATGGCAATTCAGCAGCCCACAGAAAACTACCCAGAGACAGAACTGTATGAAATTTCTTCAAAGACCATCAATGCATTGTTACCTCCTGACACAGGGATGGCAGTCTGGGGAAATATTATTTTCTCTCCATTTTGAAGAGAGTGCATTGAGAATACATTTCAGGGGCAACATAAAGACTTTTTTTTCTTTCATGTTAAGAAACTCTTCAGAAACCGAGCTCACAAGACAGATTTCTTAGGAGGGTAAATGCCTGGAGATTACAAAATAAAACAACAACAACAACAACAAAAAAAAAAAAAAAAAAAAAAAAAAAAAAAAAAAAAAAAAAAAAAAAAAAAAAACACATCAGTGGCCCTGAGTGACTCAGGAAGGAAATAAATCTAAAAGGCTTATTAGAAACTGAAAATCAAAAAAGTAACTATTTCTAAAAATAAATATGTTCATTAGTTGCTATCTCCACAACATGTCATTAAGTAAACAACAAATTATATATGAATATTTCTAGGATTGGACAAATTTTATTCCACATGATTTTATATTAAATCCCAAAATCCAGATAATAGAATTCATGATTCACTGTCAAAAATATTACAGAAAAAAATTTTTTTAAGGAGTGGATGTTTAGTAAGTATGTCATTTAACAATTTTATTACCGTATGATTTTAAAGAAATTTATTCATTTTCCTGCAGCCATAGTGTAGAGAAATTTCTTATTTATTTTTCCTGTAGTAATTAACAAACATAAGCCCTAGAATCCACTTTAAATAACCTACCCTTGCAATCATATAAGAAACCTAAAATAAATGATGAGTAAAGAAAAAAGTCAATTTTAAAAAATAATTTAAACCTTTTTTTTTTTTTTTTTCCAAATCAATCTCTAGCTGCATTTTTGGATCCTTTTCTCATCTTTTAAGCCAAAAATATATAAAAGACAAAAGTCTGAACTTCAAATTTATACATGAGATATGTTTATTAACTATAAAAATTCAAAATATTTAGAAATTTAAGAAATATAAAATAAAAACCCATCATGGGAAAAATTAAGTAATATTGGTGAACATTTAAAACAAATTAATAATCATTAACTCAAAATGAGTTTAAATTAGTATCTATCTGTGGAAATTATTTTGCTATTGAATATACATGATACGCCCCATCACAGAGACTTACTGAAATTAGAGCATATGTGATCATGATAACATGTAAGTATGCAATGGTATTCACCCAAACACTTGAAGCCCAGGGGCATGGCTCAATACAGTATACATCTTGGAAGAGATAAAAAATAATCTGTAGGAAAAATGGTCACTGGGGCCAGTCACATTTCATAATATATCCAGTTAAAAAAGAGCATAAAACACTATGTATAAATTTTATATAGGTGCTTTATGCAAGTGGTATTTCACATATGTACATTTTTAGAAACAAAATATGTAGAACTTATGAGAAAATAAAAGTCACAAGAAGCACATAAAAGACTGAATTATACATCCCATGTAAATAATAAAACTCATCATTACAAAGGTTATCATTTCCCCCAAATTTACCAACAATATATCTCACCAAAACTGCTATGCACAAATATGAATATATCACAGTGAAGTCTACTTTTATGTGTATTCTATAAAGCAATAATTTAAAAAACTATAAATAAATATACGATAGAAGAAACTTGGAGAATAGGTAAAGGGGAACTACTGGATACTGAAGGGGAGCAAATTATATTTCATGTTTTATGGTTATGTCAAAATAAACCTGACTATTAAATACAACAATAATGTAATAAAGAACAACCAACAATAAAAAAATTAAAAAATGTAATAATAAAAAAAATCATCAAGCTTTACTTTAAATGAAGTAAGAAACCAAAGCACAAATTTTTAAAATTCATCTACAAAGTTATATGTAACTTTAGCCAAAAATCTTTTCAATTATAAGAGCAAAAAAAGAACTTATCATGGCCTACTATTCATATATATTGTGAAAATATAATATTACAATAATAAAGAATCATAATATAAATAAGATTCCCATATGAATACATATGTATGTAAAAACACTACGGTTTATTGCAATAGCAAATTGTAGATAAATCAAACCATAATAAAAATAATCTCAGCAACTTAGCTAGGACCTTTATAAAAATAAATTTAAACCTGTTAGGGCTGTTTACTGTTGAAGAGTCCTTTCTTCCCCAATGCTGAAGTATAACATCAGAGAAGTGTGCCAAGGCAAGTTTAGAGTGGAAAGTAGAAGCTTTATTAAAGGACAGTAGAAAGGACTTCTCCCCAGAAGAAAAAGGGGACCCAAGATGTAGAATCCATGAAAACGATTTTTTTTTTAAACTAAGTTCTTTTTAGCTTTCTTATAGCTAAGGTCTTCCTTCAGCTATCCTGCATTCCTGTCACATTGCTGTCCTTTGTTCTGTTTTCTTGCAGTGTTGGAATGTAGGTGGGAAGGCCCAAAGTGTGGAGGATAGGTGGGCTGAAGGAGTAATCTGGGCAGGAAAGGCTTTTGGATTAGAATCTCCATGTTTGTGGTGAGCTGCTTCATTAAAATTTTCTTGGGATGGGCTCAGGGCCTTGGGGACATTTTCAGTTCCCCCTATCCTGGACTCCATCCTCAATATGGTGTTCATTCTTGATTTTACTGGATATTAGACCCAATTTACCTAAGTACACTAACAACCTATCTGTAAACCTGGCTCCACTACCAAGGATATGGCTATGTAGTACAGTATCCCTGAGTTCACCTAACTTTAACAAAACAATAATAATGAAGAAAGTAAAAATAAAAGAATGTCAAAATGAAAATTAGCTAGCTAAAAAGGAATTTAGGTACCCAAAAATGACAGCTCCTCTCCTGCAGGAAAATGGACCTTGGAGATTTGATTTTGATAATTATTCCACCTGTCAATCTCCAGCATCTGGTAAGACACTGGGCTGCAGGAACACTCCTGCCACATAGTATTTTAGCAGATTCTGAGGATGCCCTTTGAGCATAAGGAAGACAGTAAAGAGTCTCTGCCACTGATATGTTCCCCACCTGGTTGGCCAGCAAGACTGAGCACATAGTGGCCAAGTGGAGGAGTAAAGCCTGCAGACTCCAGAGACTGCCCAGAGTCCCAGTGTGCTAGCTCCTGTTTTCAACACAGCCAGTCTTGTGGTTCCAATAGTCTTCCTCCCCCAGCCTCTCTTGCTAGGCCAATGCACACTCGCCATTTCCTGGTTCTCAGGAGTGGGGCTACTTGGGATCCTCAGTTCCTGCACAGCAGAACCTGTGACTCTGAAGTGTGAGACTACAGATGGCAAAAATGGAGGACTCAGGAGATAAGAAGTGAAAGCCCACCCTCCTCCTCCCTGATGACACATGATTGGACAGTTCCCACAAAATGCTTTTGATTGGAAGGGGCTTCAGATCATGAACATTGAATCTGAGAGAAGTGAGCCCTTTTTTGAGTGACAGGGAATATTATCCAATCCAGGCATGAATAAGGACTAGAATCTCAGGTCGTTGAGTGCTGTTTTTTTTTTTTTTTTTTTTTTTTTTTAAACTGAGAAATGTACCCCAGAGTCTCAGGCTGCTATTATTTTGAGGCAAGGTTGTTTTCCCATTAGTGGGAACTAACCCAACCAACAGAACATTTTCATTTAAACTGACATATAAAATCATTTGAGTTTATGGGTTATATATGCTTGTATATTATTAAGGAATTAATATAAAATAATGACAATAATTATCGAATTTTATTTATTTATTTTTGGATCTCTGTTCTTTTTAGGTTACAGATTGAACTTTGAACTGGGAAGAAAACCCCTAAAGTAAAAATGCCCAACAAAAACAACACATGGGGCTGGGATTGTGTCTCAGCAATAGAGTGCTCACTTCACATGTGCAAGACCCTGGGTTCAATCCTCAGTACCACATAAAAATAAATAAGTGAAATAAAGGTATTTTGTCCAGCTACATCTAAATATATATATATATATATATATATATATATATATATATATATATATATATATAAATAAATAAAACATAAGGTACAAGGTGAGAAACCAGCCTCTACCTCAGAGCAAAGACTGTCCAAGGAAGGGGGCATGACTCTTGTCCTTGGAAAGACACACAGAGCACTCCTAGGCTCATACCCAACCTGCTGGGTTGTTTATCTACAAATAACAGGAGAGATCTGCTGTGCCTGGTGTCCCAGACTCAGTCAGGCTGTCTAAGTAAGCCAATCTGTTCAAATGAATTCCCATCTTGTACTAACCAATCATGCTTACCCAACTTGTTCCCACCAGTGAATGTGCTAATCATGTTTTAGAGTTGTTTATGATTTTCCCAAGGTGTGTGATGATTTTCTAAGAGATGCTATGATGTACTGTGGAGTTCCTGCCTTCCCCAAAGTGTTATAAAACTGCCGCAAACCCCAGGCTCAGGGCCTCTAAGCCACCAGTTTCTGTGTGCGTGGAGGACTGAGCTAGCTTGGAATAAACACCTCTTTGGTGCTTACATCGATATTGGTCTCTAGTGGTCTTTTGGTGGTCCCGCATTTGAGCATAACAGTCTCTCCTGAAACCCATGGAAAAAGAATTCAGCACTCCAGTTCTCTAGGACTGTAGTTTTATAGCACAAAAAGTTACAAAAGGGGGGTGACTTGAGAACTTACATGAATAACAGGATTTTCACAAGCATAATACAAAGACACGTAGTAGGTTAATGCTCTAAATGGTTTAGCACTTAGGGAGTAAATTTAGATCAAAACATCAGAATTTATGATCCACCACTAAAGTTTCAGAGTGAGTTTTTATTTGGTCAGTGAAAGCCAGAATTTATGAGTCATCACTAAAGTTTCAGGGAGGATTGTTATCTCATCAGGGAAAACCAGACATGGGTGAGTTCAAGGCACTGGTAGGCATTTCAAGCAAATCACAGTAATTATAAATTAACTTTTCATGCCTTTGTGATGAGATGGCTCCCAATCTTAAAAGGAAATTAGGCTGGATTTTTCACTTGCTATAGCCATAGCTTTTAAAGTATATGTTTCATACTTTCACAAGTATGAGAATTAAATTATTAATATTAATTACTACTAATTTTTTAAAAGACTGAATAAAATAGGAAATTAGATATTTGTTATTAAATGCATAAAAATTTTGATTAATATATTGATAATATAAACATGGAAAATTTTGACAATGATAAAAAAAACATTTAATATAAGGGATTCAATATCATAAGTCCCTCATGTTCAGTGGGTCAGTCCTTCAATGATATTTTTCATTTTTTTAGGTCATTTTGAATTACACTTCTGCAAATGATTGTTAAGTACACAAATTTAAGATTTTGTATTTTGTAAAGTAGAAAAATGGCAGATTTGAACTCCTTTCAGGATTTTAAAACTTATAAGCCATTTGGGGCTTCTTACTACTTTTTTTTTTTTTCATATTTGCGCACAGTCCAATTCTAGAGAAGAATGAGTTGGAGATATAGTCTACTGTTCTGAGCAAAAGAGAAATTGCATTAGGATATTTCTAAAGCTTTTAACTTTTCTAACTTTTCAGAATTTTTGGTGATTTGAAAAAAGAAATTTTATTTTAAGAAATGAATTGTTTGAAATTAATTTTTTATCTTTCCTGCATTATTTTTCAGTTTCATTGATGTTTTTAGAAGAACTAACAGAACAGAATTCCAAAAGAGTTCCATGTAAATTTAAAGGTATGTTTCTGATAATCAAAATAGAAAGCAGAAGCAAAACATCATCTGGTTTGGTGGTTTTGCATCAAACTAAAGAGTTACTTATTTATTTCTGCTATTATTCACTAGGTTCCTGAGGTTGCAGAAATCACCAACCAACACACATAAAAGTCTTGTTAGTTTGATTCTCACAACCAATTCAAGCTAAAATACACTAGTATCACTGTAGTTTCAGACCAAAGGGTGTTTCTAAATAATTAAAATATGTATACATAAATATATAAATAAATATAAAATAAAATATAATATTAGATAGATTTTTTTCCTGAATAATCATTTTTACAATATCCCTTTAGACACAGTTCTGGGAACAAAGTGTCACAAATAGGACATAAATCCTACATTGCTACACAGAGTAATTAAGGCACATACTAAGAGCTTGGTATAAAACTTGGCAGAGTGACATAAATAACTAGAGAACATCATAGAGACTTATACCTAAGTGCTAAGTAGCAAATTCATAGTCTTGAAGTACATTAAGAGACAAGTTATCATAGCAATTTTTATAACTCAGTTGCTGCTAATATACAGAGATAGAGATATTTATTAAGAGATGGTTTTATGCAGATTTTTGGTTTAAAAAGGGAAAGATCAAATAATGGAGGTGATTTAAACATGAGCAATAATATTTTTCTGCATTCAGTACCTTTTTTGCAGATATATGAATTATAATTAATTCCAACCAGAAACATGAAGAAATAGTGTAAAGATTATTCACTAGGAGTAAAACTACTTAAAAAGAGAACCAAAATTTCCATTCCTGTCCAAATGTTTATTCCTGACAAAAAGACTGCTTCTTTTGAACCATTTCTGTAGATATGATTTTTTTGTAATAAATATTTTGGTGATTTTTTTGCATATTACTTAATATATTTATGCTTCACATTTTCTCTTTTGTCCTATTTTACTACCTATATTATGAAAGAAAAAAATTTCTAACTCCTAAACTCACTTGATATTTGAGATATCTTTTAATTAATTTTTAAGTTTATATCATTTCTATAATGAATACTGTGCTTTCAGTAAAGAATGACTATTTTTATGCACCTGGCTCATTTACAGGAGTTTTGTTTTGTTCTTTGGTTTTATTTACAGTGACATTTAAAAAAAGGTTAATGTTAAACCAAAACACAAAAGACCACCAACTCAAATTTTAAATCAAATTAAATCAAGATTGTATTGTGTACACAAAAGCTGGCCAGGACTGTCTCTTACAAGATCCCATGCTAGAGATCATCCCCCTGATCATCAGGAAAACGTTTCTACAGCACAAAAAGTTACAAAGGAGGTGGGTGTCTAAGGTACTTACAGCTAACAAGATTTTGACAATCATAATACAAAGGCAAATAGCAGGTTAAGGATCTACGTGGCTAACATTTCAAGGTGGAAAATAAATTCAGCTCCAGACATTAGAATTTATAAGTTGCCACTGAGATTTAGAGAGAATTGTTATTTGGTCAGCAGGAGCCAGAATTTATGAGGCACCAGTAAGGTTTTAGAGAGGGTTGTTATCTGGTAAGGGATAGCCAGGCATAGGTGAATTCAAAACACAGGTAGAAATTACAAGCAAGTTTAAAACATCAAAATATTGTCAGACCAAAGAGAAATTTTAGTTATTTTACACAAAACAGAAATAAACTTTTTACCTCTAAAAGCTCTAAGAGAAGATTTTATTTTTTTGTATTTTCTCATATCTAATGGCTTCAGGCATTCCTTTGTTTGAAACCATAAATGCTTCTCTTCTATGTTTATGGGGCTTCCAAAACAAAAAAAAAAATATAGATAAGCCCTTCTCATAGGGAAGATGTTTCTTAAATAGCAAGTAACTACCCTTTAACTCACAGGATATGACAACTATATTATAGGATATGAAAGACCCCTCCAATATGCTTGTTCTTCCAACCATTGTTTGCAAAGATTGACAAAAGTCAATTCATTGCACAGAATGAGTGAAGTGAGTCTCTGCTCTGCAGTCCAGAACAGGAAGTAAAAGAGCCCCCAAAGTGAGTTTAAGACAGGGCTTTACATGACATAGTTGACATAATCCTAAAAACAAAACAAAACAAAACATAAATTCAGAGAGAACCATACCCACATAATCTCATTTGACAGAATCAAATTCATAAGAGGAACAGAGGACATAGGCAAATCTAAAGGGATTTGACTATATATTCTTTTTCTAAATTGCTATTAATGTCTCCCAGGATTATAGAGTTCTGGATCTCCTCAGTTACTACTTTATCATTACCTTCAACCTACAATGCATGAGGCACACTGAATTTACCCTCATACTCATGTACTTATCACTTATTTTTTTCTATAGAAAAGCATATATATATTAATATATTTTTCCCACATTTCCAAGATTCTACCCTGAAAATTTCTGTGATATCACTTCCCTGAAATGCATTTTCATTATTTCATGTCAGTTCATCTAAGTATTCTATATCATGTGTTGGAAAAGTTGAGACAACTCAAAGGCACTTCTTATTTGACTATTTATAAACTATAATTAAACGTCAACCTCAGTACCTCCAAAGAACTTAAGTCTCATTCACCTTTCTCATTCATAGTGCTTTATTTTTTAAGTAGGTAGCAGAAATTTTATTTTGAAGAAGAGTAAGTGATTTAAAGCCAGTCAGTGTACTTTAGAGGATCCCAAAAACCTATGGTTGTGGTTCTTAAACAACCTTACCACTGAAAGATCTAGATTACACTCCAGGTTGGACACTGATACTGTGCTTCCATGGGAAATGGTTTCTTGGTTGTGAATATTGTCCTTCCCTTTCCCCTATACTCTTGGAAATGTGTGCATTGTGTGAAGTTTTAGAATCAC
Source organism: Marmota flaviventris (assembly GCF_047511675.1). Classification (NCBI taxonomy): domain Eukaryota; kingdom Metazoa; phylum Chordata; class Mammalia; order Rodentia; family Sciuridae; genus Marmota; species Marmota flaviventris. The sequence goes on from NC_092506.1 coordinate 130,021,426, forward strand.
TATTTTCAACACAGTTAGCATGGACCCATTTGATAATAGAAGGAATCTATATTCTGAAAAAAAAGACCCTTCACCAAGGCCTAAAGAAGTGATAAAATAATCCCTGGAAAAAATAACAGTCATCCATTAGATTATTTTTTTTAAATACAAAGAATAATTTTAGTTAGTAATACATTACTGTACTAGGAAAAGTGATATAAATGCAATTTTAATTTTAAAGTTGTTTCTGATTACTACAGAGAGAGTATAAAAAGCTGGGTACATGGGATGGAGTTGTGTCTCAGTTGTAGACTACTTTGCTAGAATGTGCAAAGCACTGAGTTGGATTCTCAGCAATACATATAAAGATTTTTTTGTTGTTTTATTTTTTAAATACATGACAATGGAATGCATCGCAATTCTTATTACACATATAGAACAATTTTTCATACCTCTGTTTGTATATAAATTATGTTTACATCAATTCCTGTCTTCATATATGTACTTTATTTTTTTAGAGAGAGAGACAGAGAGAGAGAGAGAGAGAGAGAGAGAGAGAGAGAGAGAGAATTTTAGTATTTTTATTTTTTAGTGTTCTGCGGACACAACATTTTTGTTTGTATGTGGTGCTGAGGATAGAACCCTGGCTGCACGCATGCCAGGCAAGTGCACTACCACTTGAGCCACATCCCCAGCCCCATATATGTACTTTAGATAATAATGTCTATCACATTCCACAATCCTTGCTAATCTTTACACAATACTCCTACACTGGCGACTTCACATAAACTTGCCTCAGGGATTCAATGCATTAATCAAATAGATTTTATTCAGCCTATGCAGTGCTGTTGGAATGGCTATTATAAAAATCTAAAATTGTCATGTGTAGTGGCATATGCCTGAAATTCTAGAAGCTATGGGAAATGACACAGAATTGTTAGTAGAAAGACAGCCTCAGTAACATAACAAGGCTACAATCAACTTAATGAGAGCCTGTCTCAAAATATAACATAAAAAAGAATGTGGATGTGTCTCAGTGGTATGCAACTCTGAGTTCAATACCCAGCACCAAACCATACAAAACCAAGCAAATATCTCATAATTAATAGGGATTCAAGGGTACAAAAATATGTAAAATTTTGGTGACAATATAAATTTAATAAATATATTTTTTATAAAAGTGTTAAGGTTCTTTAAAAGCCCCAAATAAAAATGCCACATAATCCACTAGTAATAATTTGGGGTAGTAGTGCAAAATCGTGCATGCCTGTACTCCCAGTGGCTTAGGAGAATAAGAGGTAGAAAACTAGGGCTTTATTCTCAAGTTAAAGACCAGCTTGAAGAACTTGGCAAGGTCCTAAGAAACTCAGTAAAACCCCCTCTCAAAAATAAATAAATAAATAAAAGTGTTGGAGACTGGGTATGTAGCACACTGGTAAATTGCCCTGGGGTTAATCTCCAGTATTTAAATAAATAAAAAAATAATAATAATAATTGTCGGTAAAAAAATGCCATACAATCCAGTCATAATAACTTTGGGTATATATGTAAAAAATTTGGAATCCTTTTGCTAAATATATTGCCACACATCTATTTATTATTGTACCTTTATTCACAGTATCTAATAAAAGGAAACAAATAAAGTACCTTTTAGATAGAAAGTATATCAGAAAATGCCTTCCAGTTGCAAAGCATCCAATTAGTCCATCCCTTCAGAAGCTACACACTTAAAATTCAAACTGGTCCCTAGAAGACAAGACTCAGAGAGTGGTGTTTTCTAAATACTCCAAAAAATTTGGAATCTCTGGGAACCATGTTTCAGATATTCTAAAACTCAGAACTAGGTCATATGGGAAGTCAGAATGAGAACACAACACATAGTAAATTCTTTAATGGGGAATCTTAACTCAGACACTGACATAACCAAAAGCAGAGTTGCAGATAAAAAAATAGATTCTGTTTCACTGATTTCTGGGTTATGGATTCAAATCAAATATATATTAGAAAAAAAGTTAAGGCTACTGGTTAAAATCTACATAAAACAGGTATTAAAAATGTACCAGGTGCTGGGTGTGTTAGTGCAAGCCTGTAATCCGAGTTGCTGAAGAGGCTGAGGAAGAATTATCAAAATTTCAAAGCCAGCCTTAGCAGAAACGAGGTGCTAAGAAACACAGTGAGATCCTGTCTCTAAATAAAGTAAAAAAAAAAAAAAAATCCTGGGGATTTGTCTTAGTAGTCAAGTGTTCGTGAGTTCAATCTCCAATATCCCCCATGAAAAATGTACCAGGGGGCTGGGGCTGGGGCTCAGTGGAAATCACTTCTCTGGCACATGTGAGGCACTGGAATATAAGGTCTATCAACAACATTATATATATATATATATATATATATATATATATATATATATATATATATATATATCTCCAAGATATTGACATGGACTTTGATCTAAACTGAGTGTAATTTAGCCCTTAAGATTGAAGTTGTTTGGGGCTGGGGATGTGGCTCAAGCGGTGGTGGGCTCTCCTGGCATGCGTGCAGCCCGGGTTCGATCCTCAGCACCACATACAAACAAAGATGATGTGTCCGCCCAAAACTGAAAAATAAATATTAAATTAAAAAAAAATCTCTCTCTCCCTCTCTCTCTCTCTCACACACACTCTCTCTTTAAAAAAAAAAAGATTGAAGTTGGCTAGGCATGGTGGTGCATGCCTGTAATATCAGCTGTTTACAAGACTGAGACATAAGGATCATGAATTCAAAACCAGTCTCATCAATGGTGAGGCACTAAGCAACTCAGTGAAACCCTGTCTCTAAGTAAAATACAAAATAAGGGTATGGATGTGGCTCAGTGGTAGAGTGCCCCTGACTTCAATCCCCAGTCTCCCCCACAAAAAAAGGGGGCTGAGTAAATAGCTCAGCTTGTAGAGTGCTTGCCTTCTAAGCATGAGGCCCTGGGGTCAATCCCCAGTACAGAGAGAAAGAGAGAGAGAGAGAGAGAGAGAGAGAGAGAGAGAGAGAGAGAGAGAGAGAGAGATTGAAATTGCATGTAATTTAAATTCAAGTTAGTCCCACTTTTATTTTTTCCTGCCACACCAGAATTAAAGAGTTTCCTGAAATATTTGGAATGTTTGTGTGGGTTATTTATTTATTTATTTTTTATTTACTTATTTTTATGTGGTGCTGAGAATCGAACCCAAGACCTTGCACGTGCTAGGTGAGTGCTCTACCACTGAGCCACAACCCCAGATTGCCTGACCATAAATAAATAAACAAACAAATTAATAAATAAATAAACCCTCAATTGATGACCCACTACAGTTTTTAAAAATCCTTAATTGGGACACATAAACCTCATTTAGGAGAGATTCATTATTTTTAATGTCACCTACTTTTATTCTGCTTTCTTCTCACATGAAAATCTCAGAATGATAAATTAAAATCTTTTAGGGCTGGGGATATGGCTCAAGCGGTAGTGCACTCACCTGGCATGCGTGTGGCCCAGGTTCAATCCTCAGCACCACATACAAACAATGATGTTGTGTCCACCAAAAACTGAAAAATAAATATTAAAATTCTCTCTCTTCTCTTCTCTTCTCCTCTTCTTCTCTCTCTCTCTCTCTCTCTCTCTCTCTCTCTCTCTTTAAAAAAATTAAAATCTTTTAAAAATGCCCTCCAGTTCTTGAAGAAAAACATTATAAATGATGCATACATTTGAAATAAAACATGGGAAAATGATTAATAATGCTGAAAGTGGAGTTTTGACATTAACCAAAATTTCTCAGTTTGCAAATTGAATAAGGGTGTTTGTCTCATAAATTTTTAAGAAAAAGAAATCTATTTAAGCAAGAAGAAATAGAACGCCCACCAGGTAGTATGAGGAATGATACCAGAAAAAAAAAAAACTCATTATTGTGTGCCATCTTAGAAGTTTACTAATGGTTTTGGGCAGAACAGGAAGCATAATGCATTTAGAATAGGCTTTGGAAAAGGCATCCTGACTACTATATGGGTTCACTTTCATTCTTTCTATGACCCATCTTTTTTTCTTCAAATTCAATCAGGAATCACCCCTGGGACAAAGGACTTTGTTGAAGGTGTTCCCACAAGTGGGCTTCAAGGTCTTTTACATTTGAAATAGGCCTTAATGGTGCTCATTAACATCTTTAGGTTAGCCACCAGGTGTGTTTGAGTGAGGCCCATTATCTACATTACATGGTCATTATACTATCTATTCTATTTTATACTTATTTTGTGTGAACAGAGAACCCTAGTTTTGGATATGTGAACAGAGAGCTAGAAAACTAGGGGTTTATTCTAAGACCTATGGAGAGCTAAACTGAAGTTTTGGATTTCAGATTTTTGTTTTGGATTTGAGATACTGCTTCTGCTACATTTAAAAATCTCAGGACTCATGAAGAGAATGAGGTAAAAGCCAGCATCATCAAACTTGTGAGGCCCTAAGAAATTCAAAGGGACCCTGTCTCTAAATAAAAATATTTAAAAAGGGGTGGGAATGTGAATCTGTTGATGAACACCTCTGGTTTGAATTTATGGTACCAAAAAGAAAACAACATACACTCAAAAATAATAATAATAATAATAATAATAAACAAACAAACAAAGAAGCAAACAAACCCTCATGAGTAACAAGCCCTAAAATTAACAGCCTCTCTCATGCATGAATACAATAAATGGATTTGTAGTTCTGTCCTGGTAATTATCTCAGTCTTCACTATGAAATCTGGAGACATGCTGGACTCATGGCACATGGAAGCCCACAAAGGGCTTTAGAAAGAAGCTGAAAACACCATACAATTATGGAATAAGATGCCCAGGTTTTCAACTGCTGATCTAAGCCTCACTAGACTAGTCAGAGGGAGGTGAAGGCTAAACTACCACAGAGAGACCCTCTGGCCACAAGACTCTGGAGAGGACCAGGAGGAGTCGCTATCCAGGACTGCCAGTTTCCACCATTGTCACTCCTGTCAGTTTTAAGCCCTCTTCCTACACAGTCTCAAGATAACAAGGCACACTTACTGTTTCCTGGCTCTCAGTGTTCTCAGCGTTCTCCCTGTGGTTTGTTTTCAGATTCTGCATAGCACAGACACCTGGGCTCCGGATACAGAACAGAAGCCTACAAAAAGATTTTTAAAATGGCAGGTTCCAGACACCAAGGGAACAGAAGATTGTGGAAGCCCTCCCCCTCATCACTGGCTGCATGAGGATTGGACAGTTCTCACCTAAGTGACTGATTGGTCAAGGCTTCAGGCACTGCCTCCAATCTGAGCCAAGTGGGCACAGAATCAATGTCTGAATGACAGGCTGCTCTACTGTCATTGTTAACCGACTACAGATCAGGGCTGAGAATATAGCTTAGTCAGTAGAGTGCTTGTTTTGCTTATATAAGGCCATGGATTCAATCCCCTGCACTACACACATACACTCCCACCAAAAAAATACATTAAGCAACGGACTTTGGCGACTAGGTTTATGGATCAGTTGTAGAGAACATCCCTAGCATGCATGAGGTACTTGGTTGAACACGAAGCACCGTATTAAAAAGCCACCCAAGAGGGGGATGAGGCTCAAGCTGTAGCACACTCGCCTGGCATGCGGGCGGTCCAGGTTCGATCCTCAGCACCACATACAAACAAAGAAGTTGTGTCCGCCAAAAACTAAAACTAAATATTAAAAAAAGCCAACAAAGAAACTACTAATGATACTGTGTCCATCTACAACAAAAAAAAATTCAAGAAAAAAAAAATTTGTATTGGACTTGTGCACCCTCACTACAGAACTCATAAACACTTTTTATAAATAATATATACATATATGTCTTCAGAAAATGTATAAAATTCTCCTGTGATGTCTTTTCAAGTAACTTATATTACAGGTATGCTTCACAACCTGAAATCCTCCCCACCTCACTTATTATTATTATTATTATTATTATTATTATTATTATTATTATTATTATTATTTAAGGCCTGTTAATTGCATTAAATGCCTCTGTATGGGGTTATTTTAAGGCAAAGTTTTCTTCCAATAATAGGACCTCGCCCAGCGAGAAATGTATTGACACTTATAACTGTTTATAAGGTTAAAGCAATTTGTGAATAAACATGTATATATATTTTTATGAAAATGATATCACAATTACTTTAATATATTTTTTTTAATTTTTCTATTCTTTGTCTCATAAAAAAAAAAACAGTTTGAACTTTAAACTCTTGAGCAATGTTCTTATATCCCTTCCCCCAAAAACGTGACTCACAAGTATAATTCAAATTACTGAGACTCATAAATTTTTGATCCTTTATTTTAACTAGTGAAGTCTACAGATTTTCTTTTTATTTTCAGCTTTAAATGAAGCCCACTTTTTATAGCTTTCTTGTTGTGTAACTGACATTTAATATTCTGCAATTTTTACCCCCATTCTGATCACTTTGGACTATTGATGTTTTCATGGAGGGGATCTCAAAGTGGTCATGCACAAGGTAGGAAATGGATATAGTAAGATATAAGACTGGTGATTGCTGAGTATGTAGATTTTGCCTATCAAAATAAGTATTGGTGGATGATATGGGGGTAGGGAGAAAAAGAGCAATAAAAAAAGAAGAAAAACTTGAACAATAGAGGGGTTCACATGCTACAAGTCTACAATGGTAGCATGAATATAGAGGGTAGTGTTCTTGGAAGCAGCAATAAAATTTGAGGGAAAGAAAAACGTAATTTTTTGCACAGTTCCCAAGTGAGAGAGCCAGGTGAATGGATTCTGTGTTCAACTCTTCCCACCTAGGAGTGGAATTTATAGTTCATAGGGTATGTCTCAGTAAGTAGTAAAACAGCATTTCTATGTACCTTTACACTTTTTCATGGCTACAAGCTGACTTTGACAATTCCAGTCACATTACATCTTTGCACTTGTTAGCTATTCATTCATTAATTCATTCATTGCATTATTTATTTGTTTTTTATTAATTCACTTTTTCTTAAGTTGTCATTGTTTTTACATTACTGGTCATTACATAATTGCATAAATATTCTGAAGGTTGACTTTTGGTTAAATATTGTTTTATGTGTTTATTCATACATTTACTTTTCATTGAAATGTTTTTCCTTTACCAAGCCTGATTTATATTAGACCTCAATCTTCATTTATGAAGACTAGATAAAATGGGGTGAACGTGGGAGTTCATAACCCACTTGAATCAAAGTGTGGAATATGATATGTCAAGAAATTTGTAATATTTTGAACAACCCACAATAAAAAATTTAAAAAAAAAAAGTCAAAAAAAAAAAAAAAAGACTAGATAAAATCACATTATTCCAAATAACTCAAGGATTTATCATCTTTGCAGAACCCTAATCACCTGCTAAAGTTGACCCAGTCTGGGTCATCTAAAAGCTGTGTCAAAACTCCTCTTTTTTCTTATATACACTTTAATAAAGAATTTCTCTCTAACTTTTATATTTTGGAGAGTAGACTAACTTCCCAAGCAGTAGTTAATAACCTAGATGAGTTTTCCAACTAGCTCACTATTACGTTTAAATTATTTAATCCTTGACACTAACTGCTGAGACCCATAGCAAAGTAAGAATGACTCATGGCAATTTCCTTGTCAGCTTACCCCATGTTGCTTAGACAGAGGACTCTCCATTGTGGAAATGGGCTTGCCTTGGACCCAGGTCATTTGCAGTGACATTGCATGTATGTTTGAGTAAGGTGACCCTGCTCAAGGACAAGGATGGATCCGGGTTTAGGGAGAATCCTGCTGGATTAGGGTGGGTCCAGGTTTAGGGTGCATCCTGCTGGGAATAGGGAGTATCCTGCTGCCTCAGGCGCCTGCTCCTTGGGTTTAGGGCAGTTCCAGGTTTAAGGAGGACCCTGCTGGGACTAGGGCGTATCCTGCTGCCTCAGGCCCCACCCACTCCTTGAGTTCCCTTTGAGTTCTCGCGGGATTCAGAGAATATTTTGGGATGCAGAGCCCAGTGGAAATGCTTTTTCCCCAGAACCTGCGTGTAGAGTGCTGGTGACAGTTCAGGAATAAAGAATTGCTGTTTGAATCTACAAGGCTGTGAGTGGCTCGTGATTTTGTGCCCAGGCAGACTGCGGAAACTAACAGTGTCACTGATTATTTTTTTTAATTTTTACAAGATCTCTCTCTCTCTCTCTCTCTCTCTCTCTCTCTCTCTCTCTCTCTCTCATATGACAAATTGAAATCAGATATGCTTTTTTACTAAGAAACACTCTCAGCCTTTAATAAAATATTCTATAAAGAAAAAGGGTTTCACTGATTTTCATAGAGCCTCACTAAATTGCTGAGGCTGGCTGACTTTAATGTTATAGAAGTTATATATATATATATATATATATATATATATATATATATATATATATAGAGAGAGAGAGAGAGAGAGAGAGGGTAGTGTTCATTTGACTCTTTCTCTTTGGGACTGTGCCAGAGTTACCTTTTTCTTTCACTTCTACCTTATTTCTGCCTCCAAAGAAACTACCCTTTACCCTCATACTACCATTGATCCACCATTAGACTTTTTAAATCTGAACTCTTGAGTTGGTCATTCTTTCTCTCTTTCCTTCACAGCACTTTTTTCTCTACCCGTACCTATTCCACCAATACATTTTCATGAATACTCACTACTACATACTCAGTATCCATCAAGGTCACATCTTGATCCATCCCTGTTCTGCCTTTTCCATGGATCACTTTGAGATCCCCTCCACCCAGATATCAATAGTCCAGAGTAAGGTTAGGTAAGGGTGTTATATATACAGGTTTTTAAAAGTCATTTACATAACAATAAGCCTATTAAAATTGGGATGTATTTTCTCTTAGGTTAAAAAAGAAAATCTACAGACTGCACTGTTATACTGAATTGTTTAAAATTTATTAATCTCAATAATTTGGAAAAACAAATTCTATAAAAAGGAGAATAAAGGAAAGAACATAATACATAAAATTGACAAATTTGAGGACACACCAAGTGTACATATCAAAGAGTGTCATATATCAGTGTTTTCAAAAGACAAATTAATTTGAAATAAATGTAGTTAATGTGAGATGTAGTAATCATTTTTAATTATATATAATGGTAGTAAACATGTATATGTACAAAATGCATCTCATATAATTATGAGTATACATTGCAAAAAATGAACTCTACGGTATTTATTTAATTTTTCTGACAACACTATAAATACCTACATCTAGGTATATGCATTACCAAATGTTCAGGATACATTTTGTACTTCATAAAGTACAAAGAACATAATGCCATCATTTATCTTTAATTTTTAAATATTTTTTTAATTATATATGATAACAGAATGCATTACAATTCTTATTACACATATACAGCACAATTTTTCATTTCTCTGGTTTTATACAAATTATATTTACATGAATTCACTTCTTCATACATATACTTTATATAACAATATACATCATATTCCACCATCATTTTTAACCCCATGATCCCTCCCCTCACCTCCCAACCCCCAAAAGGTCATTTTGATACACAATGATATATGCTATAAAGTTATAGAAAAGAGTATATACCTTATAATAATTTGAAGAGATAAAGTTTTGTAACTAATACATAGCATAATAATAATAATAATAATAATAATAATAATAATAATAAACTTGCCAATTAGACATTAATAAATTATACACCTAGCACTATTGACATCTTTTCAAAAAAAAATTGACATCTTTCCAAAAAAAAGGGGGAGTTATTTGTGGGGGAAAATGGTATTCTATGCTTTCTTTTTTTTTTTTTTTTTAATATTTATTTATTTTAGTTGTCGGCGGACACAACATCTTTGTTTGTATGTGGTGCTGAGGATCGAACCCGGGCCGCACGCATGCCAGGCGAGCACGCTACCACTTGAGCCACATCCCCAGCCCCCTATGCTTTCTTAATATCAAGAATAAATTATTTTCAGAAGTAATATATATTTCAATATAAAAATAAAATAGAACCAGGTTCCATGGCACACACCTCTAATCCCAATGGATTGTGAGGCTAAGGCAAGACAATCCTGAGTTTTAAGCCAGCCTCAGAATCATAGCAAGGCCCTAAGCAACTATGTGTGACCCAGTCTCTGTGTGCCCCTGATTTAAATTTCCAGTAAGAAACAACAACAACAAAAAGAATACAATGTATTGATGAGGACACAGAACAAATTATCATGAACTAAAGATGGAGTAGAAATTGCTGTTATTTCATCATAAAAACTGTATATATATATATATATATATATATATATATATATATATATATATATATTTCTCACCAAGCAGCTTAGACCTGTAGAAATTATAGTATGTGTGTACAACAACAGTGTACAAGTATGTGATAGCATAAGACTAGAGCTATACTTGTCAATACAGTAGAAATGTGTGGCCTAGGAGGAAAGAGGAGGTGATTCAGAAAAATAAAAATAATAAAGTTTGAGAAAAAATGGTTCTGGAGCCCAGAAAGATTTTTGGTTTAATTAGAGTACAAAATACCACATAAGTATTATACTGAAGTTACATCTGTTAAATACATCACATGTATAATGGATTTCAAGGAAAATATGTAGAACTTATCACAAACAAAATAAAAATGTACAAAAGCACATAAAATAGCATGTGTGCAAATAAAACTAATCATTACAAAGACAACTATTTTAACTCAATTTAATATATAATATTTTCCTATCAAAATTTTAGCATGTTTTTCTTTAAATACAAGGAGAGAGCTGGACCTGTTGGTGCACAATTGTAATCCCAGTACCTTGGGAGGTGTATTGTGAGCTCAAAGCCAGCATCAGCAAAAGTGAGGCCCTAAACAATTCAGTGAGATATCGTGTCTAAATGTCATACAAAATATGTTTGGGGCTGTGGCTGAATTCCCCTGAGTTTAATTCCAAGTACCAAATAAAAGAAAAGAAAGAAGGGACCAGAAAATTATCTTAGAAATAAAATATATGTAAAATACCCCAAAACCTTTAATAAAAAAATAATAATATAGTTATTGTTATGAGACACATTTAATGTATATTATGAAACTATATTGCAATAATAAAGACCAATATATCATAATATAAAAAAAATCTGAAACCATATGTATACCAATAGTATTGTTAAGAGCAATAGAAATTCATATGTAAAACCGACCATATGAAAAATAAAATTAGACGTGAATGAATGAATCTATCCAACCTAAAGTTAGAATTGGGACATAGAGGCAAAGTTCACTGTTAGAGTGTGTGTGCAGAATGTGCAAGATAGTCAGTTCCAAACTTAGCAACACTATAAAAAGTAAATATTAACAGGGAATGATGTTGAAAATAAAGCAGAATATTAAATGAGACAATCTCCCTCCATCTATAGATAACTTTAAGGAAAAAAAAAAAAAAACTACTGTGAGTATCTCTTTGGCAAAATCATGAATGAGTAGAGAGATTTAGATACACTGGATATTAGTCCAGTCTTAAGTAATGTACCACATTTGGGACAAAATTCCCAATTACCATCATCACCTCTAGTGAACAGAAATGTGAGAGGTGCTGAGGATGTTGCTCAGTTTTTAGAGTGCTTGCCTTGTGAGAGGTGCTGAGGATGTTGCTCAGTTTTTAGAGTGCTTGCCTTGTATGCACAAGGCCCTGGCTTCAATCTCTAGCACCACAAAAAAAAAAAAAAAAAAAAAAAAAAAAGAAGGAAATATGAAAGAAATGATACAAAAAATGGTGATATCTAGGAGCCATAAAATTTTTCACAAGTGTTTCATCAGCTGTGACCAAGACACAAAATACCCAAATATCAAAGCTGTCAATTTATGTCAAAAAAAATCTGCCAGCATATTTTCCCAATTACTGTTGCTGACAGATGAAGTTCACTCTAGCTTGTATTATAGGTGAAATAGGGAGGAATCCAGTAAACTACTCGAAGCCTGAGTGAGATTTTAGCACTTCCTGAATCCTGCCCAACCCTGATACACTAGTAATAAGGCCAGAACTACCAATTCCTCCTAGAAAAAGTTTTTTTTTTTTTTTTTTTTTTTTTTTTTTTTTTTTTTTTTTTTTTTTTTGTGGGTGTGTGTATGTGTGTATTGAATGTTTCACATTTAACATATTTTGTTTATGTTACTATGTCCTGGATACACTAGTAATAATGCCAGAACAACCAATTTCTCCTAGAAAGTTTTTTTTTTGTGTGTGTGTGTGGATGTGTGTGTCAATGTGTGTACTGAATATATCAACTTTAACATATTTTATTTACCTTAATATGTCCTGAAGTCCCAAACTCTAGAAAAAAAGGTGATTGAGCTAATATAAATCTCTGTAGATTTCAAACAAATGAATTTACATCCTTTCCCCAGCACTTTTATGAACTATGATACCAAACAGTTGTTCAGAAAGGAGCTTAAAAAACAATGATCCCTGTTTATTCCAACAAATCTTTACAGAATAGTCCCACATTGGCTACTTCATATGAACTTTCCTCAGGGATAAAATGCATCAGTCAAAGAGATTTTCTGTAGCCTGGGCAGTGTTGTTGAAAAGGTTATTATAATAATCTAAATGAGCTAGGTGTGGTGGCAAATATACTAGAGGCTGGAGAGGCAAGTCAGGAGGATTGTGATTTGAAAGACAGCCTTAACAACATAGAAAGGCTATAAGCAACTTATTGAGATATTAGTGATATATCACCTGTCTCAAAAAAAAAAAAAAAAAAAAAAAAGGACTGGAGACATAACTCAGTGGTAAGCACCCACGGAGTTCAATTCCTAGCACCAAACCACACGAAACAAAACAAATATCTGAAAGATAGTAGGGACTCCAGAGTATAGGTGTATATGCATAGATAAAAATTTTGGTTACAATATAAAGTTAATAAAGATACTTTTGAAAAAAAAATTCATGGTTCTTTTTTTAAAGAGAGAGAGAGAGAGAGAGAGAGAGAGAGAGAGAGAGAGAGAGAGAATTTTAATATTTATTTATTCATTTTAGTTTTCGGCAGACACAACATCTTTATTTGTACGTGGTGCTGAGGATAAAACCCAGTGCCACACGAATGCCAGGCAAGTGCACTACCGCTAGCGCCACATTCCCAGCCCCTATAATTGTTCTTAAGAGCTCAAAATAAAAATGCCATATAATCCACTAATAATATTTTTTTTTTTGAAGCAGGGTATCATTGTGAATGTCTGTACTCTCATTGGCTTGGGAGGATGAAACAGGAGGAACATAAATGCAAGACCAGCCTCAGAAACTTGGCAATGGCTTAAGTGACTCAGTGATATCCTGTCTTATTAAAAAAAAATAGGGATGTAACACAGTGGTAAAGTGCCTAAATAAGTAAAAATAAATAACAATAACAATTCTTGGTTTAAAAAATGTCCTATAACCCAGTAATTATAATTCTGGATAAATATCTAAAGAAATTGGAACACTTTTGTTAAAGATATTACTTCACTTCCATTTTTATTGTAGGTTTATTCACAGTATCTAATAAAAGGAATCAAGTGAAGTGCCTTTTAGATGCAAGGTATTGATGAAAAGGTTTCTTCCAGCTGCAGATCATCCATCTACTTGCCTTAAAGGCTGCATACTTATAATTCAAACTGCTCCCAAAAAGGCAAGACTCAGATATGGATTCTTCTGAGTACTCCAAGAAATTTTGGTACCTCCGGAAAAATTCTGTAAGACTTTTCCAAAATTAAGGAATACGTAAATTTTGGAGTTTGGATGTGGACAACATACAGTAAATTCTTCAAGGGAGAATCTTAATTCAGACACTGTGATAAGGTGTCTGGTCTGGGGAAGAAAGAGGAATTAAAATCAGAGTTTGAGATAAAACTAGACTTTGCTTCACTGATTTCTAGGTTATTGATTTAATCCAAACAGATATTGGAAAAGGGTTAAAGCTACTAATTAAAATTTATGTAAAACAGGTATTTAAAAAGTACCAGGAAAGAGCTGAAGGTGTGGCTCAGTGGTACAGTGCTTGCCTAGCATATATGAGGCCGTGAGCTTAATTCTCAGCGCCCCATATAAAAAAATTAAATATAAATAAATATTTAAAAAAATACCAGGTAAGGATTTAGGGTTGTTGCTCAGTAGTAGAGTACTTGGATAGTATGCATGAGGCAGTCTGTTTGATACTAGACCCACATTAATAATAATAATAATAATAATAATAATAATAATAATAATAATAATAATAATAAATATATTTTGTTCATCCACAACTAAGAAAAAAATTATTTTAAACAAGTACAACAGTGCTATGGCCTGTAACCTTCTAATTATCTGTGTTCTAATTAAGCCCTTGCAATTCAACTTTCTTGTTATTTAAATTAAAGTCCAGTTCCACTTTTATTTCCTGCCATACCAGGTCTAAGGAGTTTGCTTGAATATTAGGAATGCTTCTAAATGTCACTTTAATAAAGTCGTTTTACATATTTAAAAACTCAGTTGAAAGCAAACTTGGTGGCACAGGCCATAACCCCTGTGGCACAGAAGAATTATACATGGGTATCATGAGTTCAAAGCTACCATCAGCAAAAACAAGGCACTAAGCAACTAACTGAGACCCTCTCTCTAAATAAATACCAAAAAAGGACTGGGGATGTATCTCAGTGCCCCTGAGCTAAATACCTGGTACAAAAAAAAAAAAAGAAAAATGAAAAAAAAAATTCACTTGAGGACAAATACATTAAACAAACAAACAACAACAAAAAAAAAACACCTTAATTTTGGACAAATTAACTACACTATTGTGAGGATGGCCTTAGACCTGGGCTAAAAAAAACCCCATTTTAAAAACTTCAGTTTGAAACATGCAGTCCCACCAGGCATGCCTAAAGAAGCCCTGAAGTATTGCCTTCAGACATAAACAAATCACTTCCCCTCACCATAAACAGAGTGAGTCCTCTGTCAGGTTGTCCTCACCTAATAAGAGGGAAGGGTGGGAAGACCAAGGTGCAGACCACCAGACCAGATGTTTCTGGCCCTAGAGTAAATGATGTCATGGCAAAATCTGGTGGTAACTAACAAGGATTGAAAAAAGGGTAAAAAAGCTGCAAAATTTAGTACAAAGAGTACAGCAAATGAACAGATATTCAGCCAGCTCAATAAAAAATGCACTTGAGCTGGGGAGGCTGATGAGGACTTGGAATGACATCTCATCACTTCTCATCATTTGTATTATCCTCACCACTCTTAAACTCTACAGCCACACCATAGTGAGAGGCGGAAAGGTAAAAGACTATATGATGTTCTTCTCATGTGATGAAAACTTAATTTCAGTGGGGAGAAACCCAATGGGGAAAATAAAACCAAGAGAAATATCTCCCACACACCCAAAATATATACTTTTATGAATAAAAATTTTATCAAAATTACTTTAAAATTTCATTTAACTTTTGTGATATCTGGTCTTATGAGAAAGCAAATTTTATTTTAAACTTCTAAGCAATGTCCTAAGGCATTAATATTTTCCCAGAGGGAAAAACAATATAATGCATTAGTATAATTTAAAAATTTCTAGTATTCATAATAAAAATTAAGAAGGACAGCTTAAATCAATTTAATAACTTAAACCACTATATCCAAAATATTATTATTTTTGAAAATATAAATTGACTAATAAATAAATGTATTTTTCAAGCTTCATCCTAAAATTCACTCTTGACGTCTCAGGGATATCTATGTTCACCACAGCTATATTATATGTTTGAGATTCATAAATACCCTGACCTCAGCAAGGTGAAAAAAATGGACAACTCAGTTCTGTGTCATAGGTTATGGAATAAACATACCAAACAACATTCTCTCAGGGCCAAAGAACAGGAGAGACTTTGCACTTTGAGAGAGAAGCCATCTACACCTCAGAAGTGTACAAAAGTGGAAACTGTTTCTCAAAGGATTCTGGGCACAGGTCCATTTTCATTTTAGATAGCATACTTTAACAAAAAGAGGTTGATATACCTGGAGAGAAGACTCTAGGTAATCAGATCATCAGTAACCCAGAAACTAGAGTCTAAACATTTAAAAAAAATTATTTTGCAGTTTTGTCTTCAGCCTAATGCAGGGTTGTTATTTCAATTTTCTTCTTTAGGATGGGGTACTCTGAGAATATCATCAAACATTAAAGGAATAGAAGTCTATACATATTTCCATATAATTCAATAAAGCCTGTCAAGAGATTAAAGTTTAAATTTAAATTAATAAAAATTTAACCAGTACCTATAAGGCACATTATGTTTTTCACATAACTTCTGTTCCACATGTGATTGAATCCTGGCATTCAGCCCATGTTTAGAGAATTAGATATCTATCACTGAATAAGAAGAAACCATATAAATATTATTGTCTCAAGTGTGGGCTTATCATCAATTAAGCCTGGGTTTATATGGGATCTTTTTACTGCATTAAGTGATAGTTGGTAAGGTTACTGAACTTCAGAGGGAGATATGGTTGCCAAAAAAAGCACCCTTCTTCTCAGAATCAAATAAATTAAGGTGGGCTCATTCTCATGGAGGTGACAGTGTTATGAAAGTAAAAACAAAGTATTCAAAGTGTTTCCTGACTAATACACTTTCATAGTCACAGATTTACATAAGTCACACACAAAAAATAAGAGCTCAGATCCAAAATTTGGGAAATATACTCTGCACTTTGGCTACAACAGGAGTAAAAACACATTGTCAACTTTATATGTACAGATAGGGCTAAAGAATTGCTAATATGTTGACACTCGGTATTATTCTGCTTTTTGTAATGGATGAAGTTTACATAGCTGTTCAGTGTGAAAGAATATTTGAAAGGTCTCCTGAATATTAAGCAACTTTACTGGAATTCAGGATCAATTATCTGTGACCCCAAAGCCACAACTCACATCCTCTAGACTACATGAATTATCAGTCTTTCATTATTGTCTTAGAAGTTAGATAGTGGCACAATAAAGCAGAATATTTTTTTGTACCAAGGACTGGACTCAGAACACTTTATCATAAATCACATCTCCAGCCCATTTGTTTTTAAAGACAAGCCAAGTTCTTACTAAGATGCTTAAGGCCCCACTGAGTTGCTGAGTCTAGCCTTGAACTTAAAATCCTTCTTCCTCAGCCTCTTAAGTCACTGAAATTGCAGACATACATTACAATATTGGCTCTTGTTTCCTGGTTTATGAATAGGCAAAATTGAAATGATAAGCAGAGAAGCAGCTGTTATAATCACCCCTTTATTAATTCTGGCTTAATTCCTAAGGTTTAAATATTGAAACCCATATTTCAATGTATACTGAAGGTAACATTATCTATTATAGTCAACAACAGTCTGTTGATCTCCATCTTATCCAGACAATTTTTTACTGCCTAAACTTGATTTAATTTGAAAATGTTACTCAATATGTTTTAACTTCTGGTTTTTCTTCTGGCATTATTAGGATACTAGGTTCAAACCATACAGCTGATGGAAAATTATGGTGTGGTTATAGCTAAAGAGAAGACTATATGATAAAATTTTAAACTCATGAAGATGAGGTATTTTCTTTATTTTTATGTAACCTTGGTGAATAAGATACAGAGTACACAGCCAAACCTTAAATCATACAAAGCAGGCTCTAACTCTAGTTAATAAAGAAAAATATCAAATACAAAAAGTTGTGTTGCAAAATCACATAGCAGTTGGTTTGTTATCAGCAGCACAGGAATGGGTTTCTGCCATATAATAATATCAGTATGACTTCAACACATATGATATCTTTAGATGCAGCCACACAGCAGTTGATCAATGATAAGTTGCAAGAATGATGAGCTTGTTTAGATACCATCTGGAGATGGGTTTTAGTAATCCTAGACAGGGGGATTGTGTTCTAGTCATATCACAATACAGCATATTTTTTGAAGCCTGTGGATGCAGAGCTCTTACCTCCTTGCTAATAGATCTTTGCAGAAGACTTCAGGTGTGTAGATTTTTTGATGATGAAACCTATAAGGGTAGATCATTGGAAAGGCCACACATGGCTATAGCTACTCTGTTGTTGATGCTTCCAACAGATTACTGTTATTATTATGATGATTATTATTATTAATATTATTATCATTTATTTAAGTAATGAATACCTTGATTAAGTGTATACATTCATTGTCATAAACATTTTCTTCTGAGCATGTGTTCACTATGTAAAATATTGAACACACACCTTCATTTTCTGGCCTATATATGAAAAGACCTACGGAATGATGCAGGATTCTGAGGGCTGGATGCTCTGGGCTACCTGGGAGCTATTGTTACCTCTGCATAAGCATGACTACACTGCCAACTCTTCCTCACATCTCTCAATTGCTAGAGACCAAAATTTTACATCCTGGGTCTCAACACCCACACAGCAACTTGCATAGTCTTTAGGATATTTGCAGGTGAGAGATATCTCAGTCCTGATAGATTAATGGAGATTTTTAGGTGAGTAGTGGCACCTATGGACACGAAGAAGCATACAACACTTTGTTGCCTCAGTCCAATTACACTGAACTCCTGTGGAGAGCTGTGACATAATGGGATTAGTTCCTTGTAAACAGAAATAAGGATTCTGACTGCACTGTGTGCAGACATGAACCTTGGAAGTTGAACTATCAATGAATTGCTGAAGCCCAGGCTCCAGCCCCTGGCCAAAGAAAAAAGTGGCAGCAGTGGCATAGATGATTTGGAGAAGTAGTCAAATGAGTCATGTGCAGCTGCTGTGGTCATGGGATGAATGGTTTTTATAGATTTGAGAGCAAAAACTGATGCAAGTGTATGAGAGACTACCAGAATGAGAAATTGCAAGATAATCAAGAAGTATAGGAATCAAAGTATATCCAGTAGAGTAAGATCTCTGTATTTTGAAAATACCCATCAACCTTCTCCATTGTGATGATTGAGTCTGGGGAGAAGAAGAAGGATAAAGGCCTTCAAGTCCAGTCAATGGATGATGCATAAAATGAAACAATAGCAGACAATGGCTCCAGTGAACAACTGGCATGGCCAGCCCAGGTATCCAAGTTTACCACATTTTACCTGTTAAGCAGAACTGGTGGACTTAAAAAATAATTTACCCAGGTGGCAAGAGAGCAAGATTATTATTTTTTGTCTGTAAGAATTAGAGATAAACAGCATTCTGTGTTGTACCTTAAGAATGGAGAGGTTAGCATTGCTCCTTACAGTAGAAGTTGTAAAATGCTCAATGCTATGAGGCATTGAAGGACAAAAAAAGACCAAGTATGTTAGTACGTGGCCAGGCTTCTAGAGGCCTGTATTTTTAGCAAGTAACCAAGGTCATAAACACTCATATTCAATCTATGTACTCAAGGTCAAAAATATTTGTTTGTGAGCATGCTCTTACATCAGTAAAATGTTGTTGATACGCCTTCTTTGTCTGACCTGCATAAAAAAAAAAAAAAAAAAAAAAGTTCTATTTAATAATTTGGGGGGCTGAGGAATAGAAGATAGAGTTTGGCTATGGGCTATTGCTGCCTTCAAAGGTAGGATGCCTACCATCCCAATAGTTCCTCACATCTTCATTCAACTGCTTGATCCCCAAACCTTGCTTTTTTGATATAAGCCCCTGCACAACAGCCACAGATGTGAAATCATTTTTAATTTGAGACTATCACAAATCCTCTGCTTTATGCAAGGAGTATTGTGTTGTTTTGTAGACATACTCCCAGATAAAATTCATATAGTGGAGATTTAGTATATTATTTATTTTAGATTACACATATGGCCTTAATGTTGTCTCACCCTCACTTTTTTAATGTAGTGTTTCATATTCTCCATTTACAAAACTTTTGTGATACAGATACAGTCTACAGTCCTTTTGTTGCAGTTTCCATAGCATCCTGCATTTTCATCATGATTGAAATGAAATATGCCTGTTTTCAAATTTCTCCTGATAAGAAATTTAAAAAAAATATTGCTTGTTCTTGATTTTTCAATTCAATTTTCAGCAATTTCCCAAGTTTATTTTAAATCCTTGCTATAAGCTTAGACGTTTTTCTCAAACATATTATCCCCATTGAATAAAACGTTCATCAGATGTAAAAATTTTGTTTTTCTTTTTTTTATTCTTTCTTTTCTTTTTTTAAGGGGAGAGGAATGAATACTTAACCCAGGGTAGTTCTCCTAAACCCCTATATCACCAGGCTTTTAAAATTGTATTTTATTTTATTTTTAGTTTTCACACAAAATCTTGCTTAGTTTCTTAGGGCCCTCTCATATTATTTGGGCTGAATTTGAAATTGTGATTCTTCTGCTTAAGTCTCCCAAATTATTAAGATTGCTGACATGAGCCACATATGTGTGTAACCCCCCTCCCCTTTTTGAATACATGTCACTACTTAAAAATAATGATGAATCATGGCTTCTGAAGGAGGTAAGTTTTGCCTTTGTGTTAGGCATATTTGATCTTGATATGTACTTAAAAATTGTGGGCACACAACAAAGCATCTTTGTAAGATCCTGTTTCAAAATAAAAAAAGAAAAAAAATTGAGGATATAGCTCAGGAATATTAATTCTCTCAGTTTAACCAATAGCACTACACACATATAAACACACGCACTCACACACACACACACACACACACACACACACACACACAGTACTTGTGGGATTTTGAAAATATTTTTTGACACTGAACAGCTGTATAAACCTCATCTATTACAAAAGGCAGAATTAGTGACATAATATCATGGGTCCTTTAGCCTTATCTGTGTACAGAAATGTGGTAATGCGATTTTACTCCTACTCTTGCCAAATGCAGAATGCATTCTACAAACTTTGGGTCAGGGCTCTTCTTTTTTTATGGCTTTTATAAAGTTGTGGCTTTGAAAGAGTACTAGTCAGGTACCTAGTCAGGAAATATTTTTTAATGTTTTTGCTTTTGCTTTTAGAACACTGTCTCCTCAATGAGAACAAGCTCACCTTAATTTATTAGATTCTGAGATATCATGTGAAGAAGATTCAGGGTGCTTTTTTTTGGCAGCCAGATCACCCTCTGAAGTTCGGTAATCTTAACAGCTAAAATATGCAGCAAAAATATTGCAGATGAATGCAGTTCAATCCAAATGTGAACTAGTAAGTTTTAGAGTGACTTCTTATACAGTTATAGACAACAATATACCCAGTGGAGGGAAAATGTCAGGTTTTAATCATATGTGGTACAGTGAATATCTGGAAAACAGCAGATATCTTATAAGAAGTATTTTAATTTCTTTTATTTAAGTTCATATTCCCAGCCCTGATCCTTAGTCTTTTAACAATGAAAATGGACCAGCTTGCCTTTTGGACTTGATTTTGGGCCCACTCGGCTTAGGTTGGAGTCAGTGCCTGAAGACTTGTCCAATAGTCTCTTGGGTGCCATTCTTTAAATCATTTTGTAGGTTTTCTGTCATGTATCATGAGCCCAAATTTCTGTGCTAAGAAGAAGCTGAAAACAAATCACAGGGAGAACTCTGAAAACCCTGAAAGCAAGAAAATGGTAAGTGTGCCTTATTATCTTGAGACTGGATAAGTAGGTTGTTTGAAGCTGGCAAGAGTGGCAATGGTGGAAAATGAAAATTGTGGCTAGGGACTTGTTGTGAGGGGGAAACAATTGTGATATATGCAGTACAGGAGAGAAATAAAGAATTTCCATGCACTTCTGCCCCTGTCAATGCTTTATTCATTCAATTACTCAACATAATTTCACTCTATAGGTTCTTAATCAAGAAAACAACAATTCTTAATGCTAGGTACTGCAATAGACATAATCCATTCAGAGCTAACAATTATAAATTAATTCTAAGCACTGCAAAGCACACGTAATAATGACAGGCTAATTACAGACATTCCCTCTGCATGCTAAGTTCAAAAGTCTCAAGCCTTAGGCTTTATGTCCAGCATATGCACACTCACTCAGACCAGGGTGATCAGGACAAAAACCAAGGCAGGGCTTTCCTGGTGTGGAGCAGATGACTGGTTGAGGAGAAGATGATAGGGAGAAGTTGCAGCTCTAACCATGGTCCAGACAAGGGCATAGAGTTGGAGAGTGGTGAGTATTATGCAGAGGATCAGGAAATGAAGACAACTAATGGGATGTCAGGTCCTCATCAGGCTCTCCATCTCAAGTGCATCCTTGTTTTGGCTGGCTGAATTCATTAGCTCTATTTTTTACATAAAATTTTGGGCTTTTTGACCCCCCTTGCAATCTTCTTCAGCTAACACCAGGTTTATCATTATCATTTACCCTGGGGTCAGAAACATCTTGTCTGGTGGTCTCCACCCTGATATTTTTACCTTTCTCTCTTATCAGGCTAGAAGAGCCTGCCAGGGGCTTCATGCTATTTATCAGGTTGAGGGGAAATAACTTGTTTGAGGTCATTCTGGAGTGCTCTGTGTGTGTGTGCCTGGTGAGACTGCAGGTTTGAAACTAGAATTTTTTAAAATAGAGTTGTGTAGGCTTGGGCTGGGGATGTGGCTCAAGCGGTAGCCCGGTCGCCTGGCATGCATGTGGCCTGGGTTCAATCCTCAGCACCACATACAAACAAAGATGTTATGTCCGCCAAATACTTAAAAAAAAAAAAAAAACATACTAAAATTCTCTCTCTTTCTACCTCTATCTCTCTCACTCTCTCTTTAAAAAAAAGTGTTGTGTAGGCTCAGGACTGAGGCCATCTTCACAGAACTCCTCAGAGGGTCTCTGTGGCAGATCAACCTCCATACCCCACCCTTACTAGTCTAGTGAATCTTAGATCAGCAGTTAAAAACCTGGGCATTTTGTTCCATAATTGTATGGTGTTTTCAGCTTGTCTCTAAAGCCCTTTGTGGGCATCCATGTGCCATGAGTCCAGCTTGTTCCCACATTGTGTGGTGAAGACTGGAATAATTATCTGAAGAGAACCCCAACTTCATTTGTTGTTTCCATGCACTAGAGAGATTGTACTTT
Organism: Marmota flaviventris; assembly: GCF_047511675.1. Lineage (NCBI taxonomy): Eukaryota > Metazoa > Chordata > Mammalia > Rodentia > Sciuridae > Marmota > Marmota flaviventris. The sequence continues at coordinate 130,044,391 of NC_092506.1, forward strand.
TAGAGCTTCTTATGGAGGTTTTTTTTTTTTTTTTTTTTTTTTTTTTTTTTTTTTTTTTTTTAATGTAGGGGAAGCAGTATCAGAAATTCAGAACAACAATATAAATTCCAGAACTTCAGCTTAGCTCTTCCTAGGTCTGAGAATAAACCTCTAGTTTTCTAGCTCTCTGTTTACATATTCAAATCTAGGGTTCTTTTTTCATAGTGAATTAGTATAAAATAGAAGGGATAGTAAAATTACAGTGTAATCAGGATAATGAGCCTCATTCTAACACAGCTGGAGGCTAACTGGAAGATATGTTAATGAGCACCATTAAGGCCTATTTCAAATGTAAAAAAACCTTAATGCCCACTTTTGGGAACACCTTCAACAAAGTCCTTTGTCCTGTGGTGAAGTTGCAAGAGGAAAGATGGGTCATGGAAAAGATGAAAATGAACCCATATGGTAGTCAGTCTGCCTTTTCTAAAACCTATTTTAAATAGATTTTTCCATGTCTGCTGAAAAACATCTGTAAACTTTTAAGATGGCACACAAAAACGAGTTTATCTGGTATCATTCCCCATCCCACATGGTAGGAGTTCTATTTCGACTTGCTTAAATAAATAGACTTTATTCTTCAAAATTTGTGAGACAAGCACCCAGATGCAATTGGCAAAGTGAGAAATTTTGTTTCATCTCAAAACTCCACTTTCAACATTATCAATGACTATTTTCCCATATTTCATTTCATTTTTCTTCAAGAACTAGAGAGCATTTTTAAAAGATTTGATTTATCATTGTAAGGGTAAAAGAAATTGAAGTTAAAGCGTAAAAGTTAAAGAGTAAAAGATCGGGTGTTGTAAAAGTTTCTAAGCTGCAAGTTCTGAGTTAGCTGTTAAGACAATGCTTAGAACCACCCAGTAAACATTTCCCCTGATTGGTTGTTTAATAACTGAAGGGGTCTGTGTGGTTGCACGCAGGCATTGCAGGGCCTGGACCAATCAGTTTAAATGTAACCCCCTCCTTAGGAATGACCTATCACTACAGCCTGACCTTTTCCCGCCAATGAATGAACCAATCATGTTTAGGAGTTGTTGTTCAATTTTCCCGTGCCTCATGATGATTTGTTCTGATGTATACAAAGCCCTCTGCCCTCCCCAAAAAGTGTACTTAAGCAATCCTCAGCCCCTGCTCGGGGCTCTGGGCTGCTTTCCCTTCTTGAGTGGGCACGGAGCCCCAGCATGCTGGTTCAATAAACCCCCCCTTCTGCCAATTGCATGAGTGGTCACTTGGTGGTCTCTTTCTCAGACGTTTCGCGGGACCCTTACATTTGGTGCGTTGGCCGGGAAAAGCACATCGCAGGACAAGGAGACCTCCAATGGACTCCTTTAGGGGGTAAGTAAGGCGCCTCTTCCTCTTCTTCTTCCTCCTTTTCTTCTCCTCCTTGTTCTCCTTCTTGTTTTTCCTTTGCGATCGCTTAGAGCTTTTTGGTTTTTGGCTCGATGGAGAGCGTAAGTTCTCAGAGCTTTTTGGTTCAGGTTTGGTCTTTGGCTTGGATTGGTTTGGTTGGGTTGGCAGCGTGGCCGTCAGTGGAGAGTGTAAATTCTCCCTGGCAGTGGTGACAGACGTGTCCTAATCCACAGGCCACTCCTCTTAGGGACGCCTTAGAGGATTCGGGGGGGGGGTGGCAAAAGTGCCCCCAGTTGGTAGAGGGACAAGAGTGCCCTCGTTTGTACTCTGCTGCCAACCCGTTTGGTTTCGCCGGCAATTCTTTCTCTCAGATTGGATTCACAGTCTGTCTTTAATCTTTGCCTCTAAACTTGTGATAACCGTTTACTGTTTGTCCTTGTCTCTGTGTCACGTTTGTATTGTCCCTGTCTCTGCCTGAGTAACTCCCAGTATGGGACAAAGCCATTCCACGCCTCTGTCCCTGAAGCCTTTCTTGGTCCCTACCTCCACTCCGACCCCTTCCCCCAAGATCCTATCACTCAATCCTTCTGCTTCTCCCCCTTTTCCCTCCATTCTCCTTGAGTCACAAGATTGTAGATCTTGGGGTTGTGAACGGGAGCTGCATGATGATCTTTGTGTGTCATTTTGTCTGTGTCTCTGTTAAGTGTGATGGCATTGTTTTACTTTGGACCGATGCAGAGTCCCAAATTCCAAACGGCCTTAGATGTGTGGAAGTAACTTTAGCTAAATTTTAACCTAATGCTTCTCCTGTGAGGGACCAAAAGTCAATAGAACTGCCAGCTTTTCTGTTCTCACCTTTACACCTCTCTTAGCTGTGTTTTAAAGAACTTTGATAAACTTTACCCCCCTTTGTTAAGCGAGATTAGGGAAGCAGTGTTTTCTTTTCTTCCCGTAGTTGGCTTGAGCACACCCACTGCAGAGGGAAATGCCTGGGGTCTAAAAACTTTGATATCTCGCTTAAACTTTTCTCAAACTTGAAACAACTGCAAGCAGAAGATGAACTTTTTGGGAAGCTGACTACTGAAAAGTTAGAAGATGTGAGAAATGCCTAGTGCCTGGGGTCAGACCAAGCCAGAGGAACTAATCCTATAAGTAAAAGGTGGAACTAAGGGGCTCCCAGCAGCTGCCAAAGCCATTTTGCTTTGGTTAGTCTCCTCCTTCCTTACCTGCACTTTAGGGATTACCCCACCTCTGTTTGCTTAACTAAAACGTTGGTCTGGCTTATTGAAATGACATTAATTAGCAACAGTCTTGGAAATTTTTAAGGCTTGATTTTGGATGTACATGATAAAACTTAATACTACTTTAGAAACTTCAGAACAAAGGAAGCAGCTTAATGATCCTGAGGGAATTTCCTCTGATGGTGGCCTTTATATTATTTTCAGTTTTGCGTGAGCAAGTGTTTCTAATGCAAAAAGATATAAAGATATAAAATTTTGAAAATTACATCTTAAACCTCGAAATTATGACTTATAGCTAAAATGCCTTAGGCATGAGGTTTCTGCTCAGAATTCCAGTTTTCCCAGTTCCTTCCAGACCTCAGCCAGGACTTAAGCTGATATGCAAATAGAAGAAGCCTGGGGCTCAACAGAGGGCAGATTTCAGGCCCAAGGAAAAAAAAAGTGTCTTTTTACCTGAACTCAAACTAGACCCCAACCCTAAAGTAAATTATATGGTATTTATTAATTACTGGCCAGTCATCTTTTTTAGGACTCTTGCTTTTTCTTAGATTCTGCATTTTTTTTTTTTTTGGAGTTCATGATTTTAATCCCACAGACGGGTTAATGTTTTCTGATCAGTTCTATTTCTGATCAACTGTGGAGATTTCAATGGAGATTTCACCTGAAAAAGCTACAAGGGTGTTACACTTGTGTTATGTGTTGTATGTCGGTATGTCTATATGTGTGTATGTCCATATATCCTGCAGTGATATGACAATTGACAGATGAGGAGCGCTCATAAAAAATGGATCCAAATATCTTTGATTCACGTGATTCAAATGGTTCAATTTAAATTGGGTAAACAGATAAAATGATGGTGTCTATAAAATAATCTGCTTAAATTCAGAAATTTACAGATATTGTTTTAAAGTGTAAACAGAAGGATGTTAACAGATAAAAAAAAACTAGAAAGTTTTAGGTATGGATTTAATAGAGGGAAAATGTGTTTCTGGATAAGAGAGTCAATGTGATTAAGTAATTAAGGTTTAAGTAAGTGATAAAAAAGGTTTGTTTAAGTTGGTTATGTGTGTAAGTTTTTTGAGCAAATAATCTTAAAGAAATTAAAGATTATACAACTATGGTCAAACAACAGCTGTTATTTTTCAATATTGTAATGTTGTTACTTTAAAAGCTAACCTCGGTTAATATAAAAACATCAATGTAATTATGGTGCTATTAATGTGTTCATATCTTCCAGGTATACAAGTCTATAAGGTAGAAGCTTCAAAAGAACATTGTATCAAGCTGGTGTTCTAAAGTTGTATGGTAATTTTAGGCTTTAAAAAAAAACATGTTGGAGATTTATTCATATCATTTGTGTTCTACAACTGGACTTGTTATCAATAAGATATGTACGGTTCCATGTTACTTTCTACTCTAAGATACAATTTATGTATTTTTAAGTTAATGAGAGCCTAATCTGTGTGAAGGTTTTATTGTAAAACACCAAAGTACTTTGCTACTTTTCTACAAAAGGTTAAAAGCTTTCAGCCTTTAATTCATGTTTTAGGTGTGATATTATGTTGTGTTAGCTAATGTTCATGTAAACTTGAACAACAATTTATGTAAACTTTGTAAAATGATCAGCTTCAGAACTATAGTACTTGAGAATTATAAAGAGCCCTGCCTTACTTGAGATAAGGCTCTATCCCATCTCACTACATGTGAAAGTGGCTATGAAAGAAGTAAGCCAGATTTCAGTACAGTTAAAGTTGTGTCCAAAAGTAGGTTTTTGCCAAGATTACTAGGATCTCAAACAGGGAATTATGATGTATAACTCTGCCAGAATTCAAGGTAGCTATTATATAAGCTAAATATGTTTTTACCCTAGTTAGTTTTGTTTTGTAGTTTGCTTATAGATGGTTTAAGGATTGCCTGTTAATGTTTTAAAGAGGTATTGCTTTAAGAACACAACCTGGGTCAACATAAGATAAGGAGTTATCACCTACAGGATAGAGAGATAGACATTAAAGCCCAGTGCTCTTAATATAAGGCTGTTAACTTATTTGCTGGATGTTTAAGATCAAGTTTTTAAAATTAGTTAAATTAAAAGGGCCAAGAAAACCAATATTCGGCTCTTGCCCTCTGAGTCAGTCTGAATCAGGGAATAGGGGACTTCTCCAAAGGGCTCAGCAACTCTAGGCCACATAACCTCCTGAGCAGGGAGATTAATGAGACCAGTGGAGGACAGAGAGCCAATTGGTGCATTTGCTGTAAAGAGGAGGGTCATTAGAAAGGGGAGACATCCCTGATGCTTCCGAGGGAAGCCACATGGTCAAGCAAGACCTGGACCCATCCTAAGGTAAATGGCACTAGCAGAACTGAGAAACTGCTATGAAGTTCCCCGAGGACTCCCAGGGAAACTCAGCTGACTGTTGACAATAGATAAGAACAAAAGTCAGTTTGACTTGCTTCATCTTAAACACTTAGCAAAGATAGTTAAAGCCAAAGCACAGCTGTTCCTAGACATTTTAAATTAAATAATAATTAAATGTATCTTCCAAAAATAAGTAAACTGGAGGCTACAAAAGAGATTCTCAGACAGGAATGTCTGATAACTATTAAAAGGAACTACCAGAGTAGTTTTCAGTTTAAGGCCCACAGATATTCCTAACCTACACAGGTAGGCTTGGTGTTTGCTAGTATGGTTATCCAGCCCTAAGTAGCAAAATTAAAGGTTTCTCTATTAGACATAGGTCATACTAGTAAAAAGGACATCTGTAAACCTAAATGTTAGTTGTTGTGTTTACATCCCTGACATTTCTGGCAAGGTGACAAATATCCTTAAAGATTTACATGCTTAGATAGAAGCCATGTCCTCAGCAACTTTGTCGTGGAAACAATATCTTAGCTTCTGGTTCTTGGTACTTCCTGGTGGAAAACATTGTTAGTCTCTGTCTTGGCCATTATACTCATTGGCATATTCCTGTGCTGTGACATTTATTGCTGCATCAATATGGTTCCAGTAAATTAATAAATTCTTGTTTCTCTTATAGACCACCTATCACTCGAATGGCCCTCCAGCCTAATACTTCTCAATTGAACTTTTATCATGGACCACTCGATAGACCCGATATTTTTAAAGGGGGACTCCAAACTGCTTGCCCCACACCGTCCCTTTTCAGCCTGAAGAAGCCAGAAAGATTCTCTTCGCCCCCCCTTCCTTACAGCAGTAAGGAGTTCCCAAATTAGAGGGGGGAATAAAGCCAGATTTTAAGTTAGGTAGTCAGTGTAGTTAGATAAATCGGGGTCTAATACTGAGTGGAATCTAAAATGGAGGCCATGCTGAAAATGATTCCAGGGAACGCAAAACAACTCATGAAATGTGAAACCCTTCAATAATCATGATGCATTACTTTTAAGATTAAAAGTAGACAGAAAAAAGGAGTGGGGAATGTAAGGGTAAAAGAAATTGAAGTTAAAGCGTAAAAGATCGGGTGTTGTAAAAGTTTCTATGCTGCAAGGTCTGAGTTAGCTGTTAAGACAATGCTTAGAACCACCCAGTAAACATTTCCCCTGATTGGTTGTTTAATAACTGAAGGGGTCTGTGTGGTTGCACGCAGGCATTGCAGGGCCTGGACCAATCAGTTTAAATGTAACCCCCTCCTTAGGAATGACCTATCACTACAGCCTGACCTGTTCCCGCCAATGAATGAACCAATCATGTTTAGGAGTTGTTGTTCAATTTTCCCGTGCCTCATGATGATTTGTTCTGATGTATACAAAGCCCTCCGCCCTCCCCAAAAAGTGTACTTAAGCAATCCTCAGCCCCTGCTCAGGGCTCTGGGCTGCTTTCCCTTCTTTAGTGGGCACGGAGCCCCAGCATGCTGGTTCAATAAACCCCCCCTTCTGCCAATTGCATGAGTGGTCACTTGGTGGTCTCTTTCTCCGACGTTTCGCGGGACCCTTACAATCATCTTTGTAGGAATGGTGGAAACACTCCATAAACTCAACAAGCAGGACTGTAGAGGCCTGTCACAGAAGAGAAGGGGGAAGGGGGAAGAAGAGAGAGGGAAGGGGGAAGAGAGGGGGAGGGAGATGGGGAGAGGGAGAGGGAGAGGGTGTTGATATTTATGAGCTCAATGGGGATGAGGAGGAGCAGTGGGGAGTGGGCTCTTACTTCTTTATTGGCTGAGAGTTCACGCCACTTTGGGGATTTGGAGGTGTGCCATTGTGCCATTAAAAGTTCACGCTATTCAGTGTCATGGACCTGAGCTCCTGGAAGAGAAATGCTCCAGGCACCATCTTTTTTTTTTAAGAGAGAGAGAGAGAGAGAGAGAGAGAGAGAGAGAGAGAGAGAGAGAGAGAGAGAGAGAGAGAGAGAGAGAGAGAGAGAGAAAGAATTCTTTTATTTTTTATTTTAGTTTTCAGTGGACACAACATCTTGTTTGTAGGTGGTGCTGAGGGTGGAACCTGGGCCGCACACATGCCAGGTGAGTGCTCTACCACTTGAGCCACATTTCCAGCCCCTTCAGGCACCATCTTTACCAACAATCCGAGCTTTTTACATATGAATAAAGCAGAATAAAATTAGTTGACATTAAAAAGTATTAATCTCTTCTAAATGAGGTAGTGTAATTTATGTGTCCCAACAAAGGTCCTCAATTCATTTTGTTTTCATATGTAAATCCTTTTTATTAAAATAGCCCTGACACATAGAAACATTCCAAACATTTCAGTATACACCTTTCTCTGGTGTGGCAGGAAAATAAAAGTGGGACTAACTTGAATTCAAACGACATGAAAGATCAATCTCTCTCTTTCCTTTTTTTGTTTTTGTTTTTGTGGTACTGGGAATTAAACTCAGGGCCTCATGCTTAGAAGGCAAGCACTCTACCAGCTGAGATATATCCCCAGTCCCATATTTTGGGAGGCAAAACCAGGGATTGAAGTCATGGGCGCTCTACCACTGAGCCACATCCCTCCCTTATTTTTTATTTTTACTTAGAGAAAGGTTTTCACTGAGTTGCTTAGCTTCTCACCATTGCTGAGACTGACTTCAAATTCAGGATCCTCCTATCTCAGGCATGCACCACCATGCATGGTCAACTTCCATCTCAAAAACTAAAGTACACAGCAAGTTAGGTCACAGGCTGTCAACAAATAGGTACACTATGTAAAAAACTATTTTTTAGTTGTTGATAGACCTTTATTTTATTTACTTATATGTAGTGCTGAGAATTAAGCCAAGTGTCAGACAAGTTAGCTACTGTTAGACCAGGACACAAGAAAAGACCACCGACTCCAATTAACATCAAATTAAAGCAAGCTTATTATTTCGACCGGCTGGGCTGCCTCTCCCTCCCAAAACGGCGGGAACAAGACAGCACTCCAGCTTTAGTGAAGCCCAGCTTTATAGCCCAGAAAGTTACACAAAGGGGGGTTACAGATAACAGAACTCTGACAAGCATCACACTAATGGTAGTTTACATTTTTTTGCTGGCCCCAACATCAGAATTTATGAGGACCATTAAAGCCTCAGAGAGGGTCGTTGTCTGGCCAGGGAAGGCCAATATTTATGAGGTGTCACTAAGTTTCAGAGAGGGCTGCTATCTGGTCAGAAAGCCAGGCATGGGTGAGTTCAAGGCATGGGCAGTCATTTCAAGTAGGTTCAGAATTTGCAGTAATTTATAGTAAAGCTGAAATGATCTTTTCATGGTTTTGTGGCGAGATGCCCAATTTTAAGAAAAGATCAGGTTGGGTCTATCACTACCACTAAGCTCCAGCCCCAGCCCCCTGGTGTATATATATATATATATATATATATATGGTGGATACTAGAGATTGAATTTAGGAACACTGGACTACTGAGACTCAGTCTCAGGGTTATTTTTTACTTCATTTAGAGATGAGGTTTCACTGAGTCATTTAGCACCTCACTTTTGCTAAGGCTGTTTTGAAACTTGATCCTTTTGCCTCATCCTCTCCAGCAACTGGGATTACAGGCCTGCACCAACACACCCAGCCTTTGATATATTTTCAATACCTATTATAAATAGATTTTAACCAGTAACCTTAAGTCTTTTCTAATATATGTTTGGATTCAACCCATAACCCAGAAATCAGTGAAACAGAGAATCTAGTTTTATCTCCAAAACTGTTTCATCTATTAGAGTGTCTGAGTTAAGATTACCCGTTGAAGAATTTACTGTATATTGTGGTTTCATCCTGACCTCCCATATGTACCTCATTCTGAGTTTTAGAACAGTCTGAAAAAAGGTGCCCACAGATACCAAATATCTCGGAGTACTTAAAAAACACCAGTATCTGAGTCTTGCCTTCTAGGGACCAGTTTTAATTTTAAGTGTGTAGTTTCTAAAGGCATTAGTTGAATAATCTGCAGCTGGAAGGCATTTTCTGATAATACCTTTTATCTAAAAGGCACTTAATTTGTTTCCTTTTATTAGATACTGTGAATGAAGATACAAAAAAAATAGAAGTGCAGCAATATCTTCAGCAAAAGGATTTCAATTGTTTTACATATATACCCATTTTTTTAATTTATTTTGAATTTAAATTACATGCAAGTTCAATCTATCTCTTTCTCTCTTTTATTTTATTTATTTGCTTCTTTGTGGTACTGAGGATTGAACCCAGGGATTAACCCATGGGCATTTTACCAATGTGCTACACACCCAGTCTCCACCACTTTTATTTATTTATTTATTACTGAGACAGGGTTTACTGATATGCTTAGGACTTTGCCAAGTTTTTGAGTCTGGTCTCTAACTTGAGATCCTCCTCTCTCACCCTTCTAAGCCACAGAGAGTACAGGCATGTACAACCTTGTGGTAGTACCCCAAATTATTATGTAGCATTTTTATTTTGGGCTTTTAAAGAACCTTAACACTTTTTTCAAAAATATATTTATTAATTTATGCTGTTGCCAACATTTTTTACATGTTTTTGTACCCTGAATCCTTATGTTTATTATTATTATTATTATTATTTAATTTTTGGTTTGGTGCTGAGTATTGAACCCAGGGGTGCTTTCCACTGATACACATCCACTGTCTTTTTAATGTTATATTTTGAGACAGGCTCTCACTAAGTTTCTTGGAGCCTTGTTAAGTGAATGAGGCTGTCTTCAAACTACCTATTCTCCTGCCTCATTTTCCTGAACTTCTAGGATTCCAGGCATGTTTCACCACTCATGACAATTTTACATTATTATAATAGCCATTACAACAGCACTGTACAGGCTGCAGGAAATTCATTTGATTCATGAATTAAATTGCTGAGGCAAGTTTATGTGAATTAGCCAGTGTAAAAGTGTTGTGTAAAGATTCCTTGGGAATAAACAGGGATTTTTTTTCTAACCTCTTTTGTGAATGACTGTTGGAAACCATAGTCCATAAAAGTCCTAGAAAAAAGAATGTATATTTATTTGTTTGCAGTTTACAGATATTTGCACATGCCCAGTCGCCTTTGCATCTAAAACTTTAAACTTCAGAACATGGTAACTCGAACAAAATTTGTTAAAGTTGAGACACTGCACAAACAAAAATTTTTAGGAGCAATTGGTAGTTGTGGAGTTATTACTGTGGTCAGCAGAGTTGGGCCAGGGCTCTGGAAGGTCTCACTCAGGGTATTGGTGATTTACTTTATTCTACATTATTACACCCACAATACAATACTCCCAGCAATAGTAATTGAGAAAATATGCTGATAATGTCTTGAGCTAAACTGGCACCTTTGATATTTGCCTACTTCCCTGCACTGATCCCAGCTGAGTAATTAACATGCAACCAGAATGTGAATAGGGTATTTCCTGGGCCTATTGTTTTGGGGTCAGCTGCTCCATTAGTGTGTGTGGGGGGGTCTGAAACCAGGCTGGTGCAAGTATTTTTGTATATGTTCCTTTGCTCTGGCTGAGGTCTATCATTTTAAATGACAAAAGATTTAGAGTAATGTGCTTGGACTTATTTTTCATACACTTCACAGTTTACATCAAGAAGAAATGCTGCAGTCTGTCTGGGCACGAAGCCTTGTAGGTTCAAACAGCAGCACTTTATTTCAACTCTCACCAGCACCGCACGCGTGCTTTTTCGCCAACACCACTCACATGGCCCTTCCAGCAACCCCCCACACTGGAAATCCCTCCTCCAGCACTTCCCCAATCAATGGGCACTCTCTGGGAATCCCCAGGAGAACTCCAAAGTAGAGCAAGAACTTCAAAGTAGCGGGCACCCAAGGCAGCAAGAGCCACCCCATTGCCTGACAGTAAAGGTCAAATATACAATGCAATCAATCCAGCATCATAGCAATTGGATATAGCTTAACTCAAATCATCATCTCAATGGTTCCCTGGCATAACCTTTCAAACATTCCCTCTGGCAAATGCCAGGCGTCATTCTGACTGGCTGTGGCTCTCAACAAAGAAACAACAGCTAGAATTTATCTCAACACCCCTTTACATACAAAATATAGGTTGTCATTGAATATGTTGGAAGTTTAATCAAGGTTTATTAATTAGAGAACAGGCTGATCTAGAGAGAATGTAAAGTACCACCAAGTCCTATGTTTTCAAAACAAAAAGAAATGTGAGATATATAGGCATGCAGAATATTTTTTTAAATTTTTTCTTTGTTTATTTTATTTCATTTTTTAATAGAAAGCAAATAGAGGAAAAAGGAGACCAAGGTGGGAAATATAATTACTGGCAAGACTATGAAACATTAAAAAATAGAATCTAGATTTCAGAAAAGAAAGATTTGACATATTGTATTTGGAGATGTGGATGGCATGAGTGTCCATGATAAGAATGTTGTAAGCTTCTGAAAGAAAATTGATATGGTGAAAGAAGCTTATGTAACCCAGATCCTTACTTAAGCCATTTTCTGCCCCCCAAATAAGCCATGCTAGGTAAACCACTGCTTGACTCTACTGCTGAATACTGAATAAAGAAAAGATTGCCAATGAGAGGTTTGCTTCATACCTTCCACCTTTGTCATGTTTGTGTCATTTATGCTATTGTTAATCAATCCAAAATTATACAAACAGTAATGACATTTCAGCCCCTTTGAAATTTGTCAGTGAATTCCTGACCACTTTGATGGAGGCTCATAGCAGGCCTATCAGGTGCCCTGGAGAAGACTTGGACCTGAATGGCAGCATTAGAACCTTATTTTCCTCCTTCTGAAATTAATCAATATTTTGAGATGACTTTCTGGCTGGAGGCAGAAAACAGGAATCATTTCAGAAGAATTGAGTCAGCTCAGAAATGTGTCAAACCTAGCTGGGCACTCAGCTCAGTAGTTCACTGGTTACAAATATCTGCAGTGGCCTCATGATTGGCAGCCTTGCACAAAGAAAGATCAACCTTGGTGCTTTCCCAGTTTCCAGGTAAGTCACATGGATCCCAGGCATTGGGCACTCATCTGCCTTCCTAATAAACCTGCAAAGCCACTTTCCAGTTGTTCATTCTTAATAGTTGCTGAACACTCTGTGCTTTTCAAGGCGAATAAATAAATAAATAACAGCATCATGACTGCTCACCTGTTGGCAGCAGGTCCACCCTGGCCCCTGGAGCCCAACCTCCACTAGTTTGTTCTGCATGCCAGTGTGGCCAGCTCACAAGGCCATGGAGAACTTGCAGTTTTTCTGTTCCTGCTTATCCGTCTGAGACATGTGTCCCACGGGAATGCCTTGACCTTTTCTGGTCTGATGGACTTCTTGTTAAGGGAGGTTTCGGTACCTGACAATAACAGATGTTGAAACTAAATTTCTCCCCCCTCCCTTCTGCTTTTGGGTAGTTTTCCACTTCTGCTGCTTGGGGTATAAAAGAAAGTGTGTTAGCAATAAAGTGTGTGACTCCTGGATGAAGAACCTTGGTGTCCTGTGTGTCTTTTAACCTCGCCATCCCTCACTGGACTCGGCTCCCTTGGCCGGACGCGGCAATTGGAGGTTCCACCGAGATCTGGAAAGCAGGGGTAAGCGGACGGGGCTCACCTTCTAAGAAAGAAGGGGGAGGATTGGTTTAAAGAGACAGGGTACGTACCATGGGTAACTCAACAGTGAAGGTTCATCTGGCCAATGAACTGAAAGAGCTGTTAAATACACAAGGAACAGGAATAAAAACTAAGACTGCAACCGAATTCGTTGAAATTATTGCCCAGGCTTGTCTTTGGTTTCTGACAGGGGGATTTCTTAATAATAGTGACTGGGACCTGGTGAGACATGACCTTCAGAAATTATTGAGGGACCGGGGCTCGGACAGTGTCCCGGTTGCCACCTTTTCCTTATGGAGGTTGGTAAAGGATACTTTATTAACAGATAAAGTAAAGATCAAGTATCAACTTGCTGAATGTGAACAGGCCCTTAATCAGGTGCAGGAAGAGCAAATGGCAGAATCCTTAAAGGATGAGGGTCCTCTTGAGGACTTGGGCTCGGGGGTTAGGAATTGTCTCCAGATTTCTAAGCCCGAAAAGGATCCTGAGGACCTCAGTTCTCTCTCTGAGGAAGAGGAGGGATTAGAAAGGGAGATAGAAGAACTAGAACATCGCCTTAAAAGGGCAAATGTGAGGGTGCCTAGGGCCCCCTCAATTGCCGCACCTCCTCCCTATAATCCTGATTGGAATGAGGACGCCCCTACTAGATGGGCGGGGGTCCACTGGGGTTCTAGAGCGGCTCAGGTTTTTCCAATGATTGAAAACGTCGATGCTGATGGACAGCCGGCCAGAGCCCATGTCCCCCTAGACTTCAAGGACATAAAATAGCTTAAGGAGGCGGTCATTAATTATGGACCTCATGCCCCTTTCACATTGACCCTCTTCGAGTCTTTCTCAGCCAGTCAACTGATACCCAATGATTGGCAGCAACTTTGCAGGGCTGTGTTATCTGGAGGGGATTTCTTATTGTGGAAAAGTGAATATCATGAAAGGTGCCACGAGCTGGCTCGGATTAACCTGAATGCGGGCCATCAACGGCGAAATGCCGAAATGTTGACAGGAACTGGGCAGTATGCCACCATAAGCCAACAAATTAGTTACGACCCAGGTGTTTACGCTCAAATGGCCTCAACTGCGGTCCATGCCTGGAAAGCCCTGCCCATTTCTAAGACTGAAGCAAAAATTTCCAAGATCTCTCAAGGGCCCTCTGAACCTTATTCGGACTTTATAGCCTGCCTAATGCAGGCGGCTAGAAAAATATTCCCTAATCTGGAACAGGCTGTGCCACTTATTAGACATCTGGCATATGAAAACGCCAACACTTACTGCCAAAATGCTATTCAGTCCTCCCGGGCCAAAAGTATAGATGACATGATTCGAGCATGCAAAGATGTAGATGGGTCTCATATTACTGGTCAGGTTTTGGCTGCTGCCCTTAAGACTGGAATGCAAAAATCTGATAACAGTGGAACCCACTCTAAGGGGTGTTTTAAATGTGGAAAAGAGGGACATATAAGGAGAAACTGCCCGGAAAGGAGCGAGGGTGCTGGCAGAGAAATGCCTGGACTTTGTCCTCGATGTCATAAAGGAAATCATTGGAGTAGTGAGTGCAGGTCAAAATTTGACATCCAGGGTAACCCAATACCTTCGGGAAACGGGAGCAGGGACCTGCCCCGGGCCCCGGAAGACGACGTGTACGGGGCAGTGCAGGAACAAAACAGTGCCCTGGGGAGTGGGCGTCTCCGCCGCCTCCCCCTGACCAACCCCTTTCTATCTGGGAACTCCTCAGGGGAACACCAGGAAGCGCAGGACTGGACCTCAGTTCCACCTCCCGAGCAGTATTAACTCCCCAAATGGGACCCCAGACGCTGCCTACTGGGGTTTTTGGACCCCTGCCAGAGGGGACGGTGGGACCAGTGTTGGGACGAGGTAGCACACCTCAGTGGGGCTTGAAGATTCTTACGGGGGTTGTTGATGCTGATTATCAGGGAGAGATAAAAATAGTAGTAGAAGATACCCAAGGAATTGTTATTCTTCCCCCCGGGGAGCGTATAGGTCAATTGCTGCTGCTACCCTTAGCTTCCATTCCTGGGCACACCCTCCGTGGGACCCAGGGCGATGGCAGCTTTGGCTCCACTGGAACTCCCCAGGCCTTTTGGGTAGCTCATTTGGATTCGCGTCCCAACCTGACCATTGAGATACAGGACAAGGCTTTCAAGGGAATACTAGATACGGGGGCGGATGTCTCTGTCATTTCTGAAAAACAATGGCCACCTGCCTGGCCCCTCCAGATTCCCTCGGCCATATTACAGGGGATAGGACAAATCCGACCAAAAAGAAGTGCCTCCTTTTTAAAATGGAGAGATGGCGAAGGACATAGTGGCCATTTCCAGCCTTATGTAGTGACTGGACTCCCCACGAACCTTTGGGGGAGGGACTTGCTTCATCAAATGGGGGCTATTCTCACTACCCAGACTTTGAAAGGAAATAATGACTTTGTTAATGATACAATGCTAGACATGGGATGGATCCCCGGAAGGGGACTAGGAAAGAGACATGAGGGCAGAATATCACCCGTGGATCCAGCGGAACAGGTTACCCATCGGGGAAGAGACCGGAGAGGACTGGGAAATTTATCCTAGGGGCCCCTGAAGTGCAGCCGCCTCCACTGTCCATTACTTGGTTATCAGATGACCCTGTGTGGGTAGAACAGTGGCCCCTAACTAAGGACAAATTACAGGCCGCTTCCCTATTAGTTCAAGACCAGCTTAAGTTAGGACACGTGGTGCCCTCTACCTCCCCTTGGAATACCCCTATTTTTGTTATACAAAAGGGGTCTGGGAAGTGGAGGCTTCTTCAGGACCTATGGGCTCTTAATAAAACTATGCAACCCATGGGACCCTTACAGCCAGGGCTACCCTTTCCTACTGCGATCCCAAAGGATTGGCACCTTATTGTCATAGATTTAAAAGATTGTTTCTTCTCTATCCCCTTAGACCCAAGAGACCGAAAGCGTTTCACTTTTTCCTTGCCTTCAACAAACTTTAGGGAACCTTACCAACTGAATGGACCGTCCTACCTCAAGGGATGACTAATAGTCCTACAATGTGCCAATATTTTGTAGCTGAGGTCTTACGACCCTTTCGACAGCAGTTCCCACAGCTCTACCTCATTCATTATATGGATGACATCTTACTGGCAGGGCCCAAGAAAGAAAGGCTTCTTCAATCTTATGAAGTCTTCCAATCCCTTCTAAAAGGGGCAGGGCTGGTCATAGCGCCCGAAAAGGTCCAATTTCAACACCCTTACAATTATTTGGGATACATCATTAATAACAGGAATCTTTCCCCAGAGACCCCAGTTCCAGATAAATCAGCTCAAAACTTTACATCAGTGGCAGACATTCCTTGGAGAAATACAGTGGCTGTGCCCGTCCTTTCATATTCCAACTGGAGAGCTCAAACCCCTGTATGACCTCTTGCGAGGAGATCCTTCTCCTACGTCATGTAGAGTACCTACACCAGAAGCCTTACGAGCACTGAGGCTAATAGAAGAGGCTCTACAGGACATGCAGATTACGCAGATAGATTATTCTCTGCCCTTGTCATTTATAGTTCTACCTTCTAAAATTACTCTCACGGGAGTGTTCTGGCAAATGGGTCCCATTTATTGGGTCCACTTGCCGGCTTCTAACCCCCAGGTACTGACTCCCTTTTATGAGCTAGTTATTAACTTAATTTGGGAGGCTAAATATTTGGGTGATGCATTGTTTGGAAAAACCTTTGACATACTTATTCAACCTTACACTCAAGATATGATACACAAGTTACAACAAGAACATGACCTTTGGTGTCTTTTCCTGTGCAGCTTCAAGGGTCAGATTGATAATCACTTCCCAACATAGACTTTTGGAGAGCTTTAAAAGGTGTCCCATTATCTTCCCAAAGATTATGAAATGGGAACCTATTCCAAAGGCCCAAACTGTATATACAGATGGGGCCAAAAATGGATTTGCCGTCATTTTTGATGGATCTCAAATTCTCCGACAACCTGTGTCAGGTCAGTCGGCCCAAAAGGCGGAAGTTGAAGCTTTAATCATAGTTCGCAAAGTCTATAGTTCTATTCCTCTTAATGTATATACTGACAGCTTGTATGTAGCCAATCTGGCTCTAGTCATAGAAACAGCATCATATATTGGAAAGCAATCAACCATCACAGAACAACTACAGGTAGTTCAGCTTCTCATTTGGGCTAGACGAGATCCTTTATACATCGGCCACATCCGAAGCCATTCAGGGCTCCCTGGACCTTTGTCAGAGGGCAACGCAAAAGCAGACGCTGCTGCTCATGCTGTCGGCCTTTCCTGTGTGACGACCGAATATGATAAGGCCTTACAATTCCATAATAAATTTCATTTAAATGCACAGTCTTTACGCTTCCACACAGGATGTTCAGGAGACCAAGCTTTACAGATTGTCTCATTATGTCCATCCTGTGCACCATTTATTCATTCTCCTTCCCTTGGGGTTAATCCAAGAGGACTACAACCTAATGATGTCTGGCAAACTGATGTTACACACTTCCCTAGCTTTGGTAAGCTCTCCTTTATACATGTTTCCACTGACACATATTCTGGCTTCATTTTTGCCACCTTACATACTGGAGAGAAGGCTAAGGTCGTTATCAGTCATCTTCTAAAAGCCTTTTCCTCCATGGGCACCCCACGATGCCTCAAAACCGATAATGGTCCCGCATATGTAAGCCAGGTGGTTCAACGGTTTTGCACCCAATGGGAAATTAATCATAAGACTGGAATCCCCTATAATTCACAGGGACAGGCTATCGTGGAACGAGCCCATCAACATTTAAAAACTTATTTACAAAAAACAAAAGAGGGGGAGATATACCGGAATTGTCAGGGACCACAAGCACTTCTAAGCATAACCCTATTTACTTTAAATTTTTTACTCACTGACACTGGAGGGCGCAGGGCTGCACAATGCCACTTTTCCCCTCCCACTGTACAAGATGCTCAAATAAGGTGGAAAGATTTATCCACCGGAAAGTGGCAACCCCCGGCTCCACTCTTAGCTAGAGTGAGGGGAGCTGTATGTGTTTTCCCCCAGGAACTGAGAAGCCCATTTGGATCCCAGAGCACTGCACCAGACCGGTGAATGAAAATTCAAGACAAAATGAAGTTCCCAAAATGGCTGATCCTGCCGCTGTTGTTCTCACCCCTTCAAGTGAGTGCCGAGACACACCTCATGAGCTGGACCCTGCTTGTGGCATTCCTTCTGGACAGGTTTGCTGAAGGAGGGCTTGACTCCCCACCTGGGAATATTCATGAATATCTTTTTGGAGCCCCTTGTGAGTGTAAGGGAGGGCCCTGGCACTTGGCCCCCTCTGGTTATATCCAGAGCATTGATTGTGGGACTAAAGTAGCCTATATGGCGGCTGAACTCAATCAAAACATCGGAGGATTTAAGCAACCAAAATGGGTATGTGTTAATAAGCCCGGACTTGTTGTCCCTAATCCGACCGAGACTCTTGGAAGCTGTTCTGCCACTTGTCGTTACACCCCGGCGATGCACATCTCCTGTTATACATCGGCCTCAATTTGTGTTAATAATCAAGGAAAACAGTATTTTGAGGCCATCCTAACTAACCCCTGTGGAGAAGGGGGGACCACTTATAATTTTATTCCTTTTCTTGGTGACCGGGAAGGGGAAGGCATCACGACTCGGTTAACGGAGGCGGGATGTGAGGGCGTCATGGGTAAACCTTCCTGCTGGCCCATGCAGGCCCCCATCGGAGTCTCTGACGGAGGGGGACCGACTGATGCTATCAAACACCTTCAGGTGATTAAGCTTTTAAAGCCAGAGATCCCTAAGCCTACATACCACCCCTTGATATTGCCCAAATCCCAGTTTCCTGATTTAGATGCCAATACATTAGATATCCTAGAAACTACCTTTTCTTTACTTAACAGTTCCAATCCTACCCTTGCTGGTGATTGCTGGCTCTGCATGACGGCAGGTGCAGTCATGCCATTGGTGGTCCCAATTAATTATGCCATTGGTGATGACAACACATGTCAATCTGGGCTACCCTTTAAGGTGCAGCCTTTAGGTGGTTTTATGTCATGCCTTCTGGGCATGATGCAGAATAATACCTATGATGTTGATGTTGGAGTCTCTTCCTTTGGGAACTGCTCATTAGTAAAGAATTACTCCTCACCTACTCCGCCCATTTGTCCCCCTAATGGTACAGTTTTTATGTGTCGTGGAAATTTAGCTTTTCCCAGGCTCCCAGCAAATTGGACTGGTGGTTGCGTTCTGGCATTACTACTTCCTGATACCATGATTATCTCAGGAGATGAACCCCTACCCATTCCTAGCCTAGACACCTTAGTTAGAAGACACAAGAGAGCTGTGCAGGCCTTACTACTCCTTGTTGGCCTTGGAATAACCGCTGCTGTGGGTACAGGCACGGCGGAATTGGGTACGGCTATACATTCTTACCGCTGCCTATCTCAACAGCTTATAGATGATGTGCAAACCCTATCGGGAACCGTTAAAGACTTACAAGACCAGATAAACTCCCTAGCAGAAGTAGTTCTTCAGAACAGGTGGGGTTTAGACTTGCTTACTGCCAATCAAGGGGGAATTTGTTTAGCCCTTGGGGAGAGGTGCTGTTTTTATGCTAACAAATCTGGCATAGTTCGCACAAAAATTAAACAACTCCAAGAAGACCTAGAAAAAAGGAGGAGGGAATTATTTGAGAACCCTCTCTGGACTGGACTTAATGGATTTTTGCCTTATCTTCTTCCCTTATTGGGGCCATTGTTAGGCCTCCTTCTAGTAGTGGCAATAGGACCCTGCATTGTAAATAAGATAGTACAATTCATTAAGGATCAAATTAATATCTTAGCCTCTAAGCCGATACAGGTTCACTGTCAACGCTTGAAGATGGATGATCGCCCCTCTGAGATATACTTCAGACTTATCCGAAGATGAGTGTCCTCCTTAAAAGAAGAAATCCTGCCATATCTTTTCTCTATGCATACCTCTCCCTCTTGCCTTCCTGTACTAGGATCTTTGCTGTCTAATCTCTTGGTCCAATCACATCTGCCATTCGGCGGTGATGGTCGTGGGTCCCGTAGGTGGAGACGGTTAAGCGTTCACCACAATAATGTCTTGATAGGTCATAACACCTTGAGCTGATCTTGTAGTACCCAGTGACGGGCAACTTTCACGCTTGCTGTGCGACCTAAGCCAGGGAATCGGGGCCTTCCCAGAGACGGGTAAGCATCGCAAGGGCTGTGAATGACCTAAGACCGGGGCTACTTGACTCCCACTGGCATGCAAAAAACAAAAGAGGGGGACTTGTTGGCAGCAGGTCCACCCTGGGCCCTGGAGCCCAACCTCCACTAGTTTGTTCTGCATGCCAGTGTGGCCAGCTCACAAGGCCATGGCGAACTTGCGGTTTTTCTGTTCCTGCTTGTCCGTCTGAGACATATGTGTCCCACGGGAATGCCTTGACATTTTCTGGTCTGATGGATTTCTTGTTAAGGGAGGTTTCGGTACCTGACAATAACAGATGTTGAAACTAAATTTCTCCCCCCTCCCTCCTGCTTTTGGGTAGTTTTCCACTTCTGCTGCTTGGGGTATAAAAGAAAGTGTGTTAGCAATAAAGTGTGTGACTCCTGGATGAAGAACCTTGGTGTCCTGTGTGTCTTTTAACCTCGCCATCCCTCGCTGGACTCGGCTCCCTTGGCCGGACGCGGCACTCACCCCAGTCTGCTTGTTTTTATGCAAACAGAGTTGATCTGTTTCAAAACGAGCTAAGTGGGGCTGGGATCCTGACTCAGTGGTAGAGCACTTACCTAGCATGTGTGAGGTCCTGGTTTCGATCCTCAGCATCACATTAAATAAATAAGTAAATGTATTGTGTTCATCCACAACTAAAAATTATTTTTTAAAAAGAGGCTAAGTGTTCTGTTTTGCTCCCCAAGTGGTGCAAAAAGTCACATAATCATTAAGAGAGACTCAAGAAAGGTGCGGGCAGGGGGCGCCAGCAGGAAGAAGTCCACAGCTGAGGAGGGTCTGACTCCTGGAGCTCAGGTATTTCTAGAGGTAAGAAAAGGAACCCAGCGCCTCCCTGGGAACCGCGCCCCAGCGGCGGGCGGCTGGGTTCCCTGTCAGCCAAACTGGATGGGTTTCCAAAGGGTTTCTCGAGGTCCCCAGTCCTGGGAAGGCAGTGTTCCCCTCTCGGTCTTTCTTCTTCTTTTAGTTCCCTCGGGTCTAGGGTGGGCACCAGGTGAGCAAGTTGCCTCTGGAGTCGGAGTTCGCCCATGCTGGGGCTGGAGGTCAGGCCCGAGGGCAGCAGAGCCTGGAGCAGGAGAGGCTGGAGCTCCCAGTCCCCTCTGTGGAGAGGGCAGGAGGCCTGTATTGGCTGTGGGCTGTGCTCCGGGCTCCATGCACCGGGCCTCGTCCCCGGATCGCTGGGCTCTGCAGGTTCCAGGGCTTGATGGTGTCTCTGGCACTCTGTTCTAGGGCTCTTACTTGTCACTCTCCGTCACTGTGAAGGGAGCAGTGTTGGAGCCCGCTTTCCTAAGGCTGTGGGTGCTACCTGCTGTGTGCCCTTGAGGCCAGGCTGCCTGGCTTCTGGAAAGGACCAGAGCGCAGTGTCTGCTCCAAGACCCTGAAAGTGCCTCATTGGGGAAACCGACACCAGTATGGAGCTCCTGGTCCTGAAGGGATCTCAGGGGACATGTGAGTTAGGGTGTGGCCTGCAGAATGTGGGTCTTGGGAGGAGTGGCAGACCTTATGCCAGGTGACAGCAAAGAAGCCCCCCAGTTTACTCTCTGGGCTGGCTGCCGGCACTGTCATGTAGGGTCACCTGGGGCCAGAGGTGGGAGATCAAAAGGATGAAAACAACACCTCCAGTCCCAGAATGGCAGAGCCTAATAGAGGGACATTTTCTAAAAGATGAAGAGATGGAAAATGGTCAAAACTAGTATATTTTAAAGTTGAAATGAAAGCTTGCAAAATTTTGGGACTGTATTTTTGTGTAACTTGTGCCTAAATAAATATTAGGTCATTGACTGTCTTCTACATTTTTTTAGTTTTTGCTTTTATTTTATTTTAGCAAAGAATAGGTTTTGCCAGCATTTTCCTCAGGAGCTGAGCATTACCCACAGCAGGGAAGACAAACTTACAATTCTTACATTGATTTTGACTTCAAGTCTGGGATCTAGCACTTCTAAATGTAGAGGAAAATCATTTCTTGCTGTATTTTCCATGTGTGATTCCTTCCCTTATCCTCAAGGACCCAGTGATATTTGTTTATTGGTTTATTGGTTTCATAAGCATCTATTTAAATGTAGTTTTTGTATGAAATACTCCCAGTTGCCACAGCGTGTAGTTTTTCAGAGAAAGCTGCTAGTGGCTTCACTTTCCAAGAATGTAAGTCATTTCCTTTCTTTGATTTCAGGGAGTTGATATTACACAGCATCTGAACTTTGTGGGGACAATTTTCCATAGTACATCTGTCATTAAAAAGGCTTTTGGGTTTCCTTCCTAAGAGTAGTGCATAAATTTAAGCCAAGCAATGTTAAAGGATAAGAAGTTTTTCAGCATCTAGGGTATTATAAGACTACTATAGAAATAAATTTTAACAACCAAGACCTACTAAAACCACCTCCACATGGTACCCAGACAAGCTTATCATTCATGCAAATGATCATTGGTCAGTTGCTTTGTAGGTGCAACTTCAGAAAGCATATGTACTGAAGCCATACTAATATTATTTTAATCATCTAGAATACATATGCAACTAAATCTGTTACATACTCATCATTGTGCTGCTGTAAACAAACAAAATGTCATGTGCTTATGCAACACAATATTATATATCTGATATTTTTTTTCATTCACTAGAAATAGATCCTTCAGTCTATGACTTAAGGCTAGTGTTGTATGCTCTCTCAAAGCAATTATCTGCATCTTAGTCACCATGGATGAATTTTAAAAAAGAAAAAAAAATGTACCTCATCCTTGGGAGTAACTATAGTTATAGGAATGTACCATTAGGTGAGTTTGTATACTCAACTTTAAGAATGTTACAAAATAGCCATGTACACGGTCATGCACTTCAATACCAGTGATACAGGTTTCTGATGCTTGAGGATCAAAAGTTTGAGATTAGCCTTGACAACTGAGAAAAACCCTGTCATAAAACAAAGAAGAAAAAGATCTGGGAGTATAACTCAGTGATAGAGGAGTTATGAGTTCAATTCTTCATGTTGCTAACTAAGTTAGAAATATGAAACAAAAAATATGATTAAAATTAATACTATTAATATTTTATTATATAGACTTCTCTCTAGCTGTAAATTCATCATAATTTTGCACAGGCATTGAAACCAGTGTTCTAACAGAAAGCACAGAAATTTTACAGGATGAATTATATTTTCAAATTAAATCAAGTTTTGAACTGTAACAAATTGTATAGATAAAATGAGAATCAACAGTCTCCTGATTAAAATAATATTTCCTCATTATGTGTCAAAACAAGTCCAATGTTTAAATATTAGGAAATAAGACACCATTTAAGATGGGGTGATTTTAACAGCTCTCTTTCTGTTTGACATCCCAATTCTGCCTTTGTATGAACTGAAAAGGACCGGTATGGTGATGTGTTTCTGTAATTTCAGTGACTCAGAAGATTTAGGCAGGGAGATTTCACATTCAAGGACAGCTTCAGCAACTGAATAAATACTAAAGCAAGCAAACAAACAAAACGACGACTGTGTTGGTCAAGGTGCACACAACCATAATCCCAGAAGGATGGGAAAATGAGGCAAGAAGATGGTAAATTCAAAGTCACCCTCAGCCAAAGTGAGACCCTAGACAACTCAGTGAGACTCTGTCTCTAAGTATAATACAAAATAGGGCTGGGGATGTGGCCCAGGGTTAAGTGCCCCTGGCTTCAATCCCTGGTACAAAAAATAAAATAAAATAAAATGGGGCTGGAGGTGTGACTTTGTGTTTAAATGTCCCTGGGTAAGATCTCTGGTACAAAAGAAACAAAAATTCTGCTCTTTTGAATAAGTGTCACTATCTAACATCCAAGAGAATATGAAAATATTGATAACTCATGCAACCTAGAGGAGGGGAGTTTTGGCTTTGAGATAAGGTAAAGTTGAAACTGAATTCAAGTAAAGTTACTTAGAAAATATTCTTGTGAGACTTAGCAAATATTCTTTCACACTGAACACCTATGTGAACCTCATCTATTATAAAAGGTACAATAATCATAAATGCCAACATGTAACAATTCTTCAGCTTCATTTATATACAGAAAGTAGATGATATGTTTTTACTCCTACTCTAGAAAAATGGAGAATGTGTTTCCAAAACTTTGAACATGGTCTGTTATTATTTTTTATGAATTATGTAATGGTGTTTGCTATGAGAGTATTAGTCAGGTATCTGGTCAAGAAACATTTGAATGTTTTTGTTTTTGCTTTCAGAACACTGGTACCTCCATGAGAACAAGCCCACAATACTTTTTTTTTTTTTTTTAATTTTATTTTTTTTTTCAGTTTTCGGCAGACACAACATTGTTGTTTGTATGTGGTGCTGAGGATTGAACCCGGGCCGCACGCATGCCAGGTGAGCACGCTACCGCTTGATCCACATCCCCAGCCCCCCACAATATTTTTTAATCATGAGTTATTTTGGGAAAAACATCAGGGTGTTTTATTGGCAGCCAGATTACACTCTAAAGTTCAGTGTATTTACCAAACATCAGCTAATTATATGCAGCAAAGATTCCAGGTGAACTGAGCCTAAATTGACGACCATCCCAAATATGAGCTAATAAGTTTTAGAATGAGTTAATTAGTGACAGATAATTAGTTAATTTATTCACTATAGGCTGGATGCCAGGATTCAATCACATGATGTGCAGAGGTTGTATGAAAAACAGCAGTCATCTTATAGACAGTGATTTATTTTTTCTTCATTAAAATTTTGTTGACTCTCTTAATAAACTGTATTGAACTATAGAAAAAATATTTATAGACATATATGCCTTTAATTGTGAAAATATTCTCCCACTACCTTATAAATTTGGTATGAATATTAGCACAATTATAAAAGCCAAATATTTCAATCCTGCCTCTAGGGTCAAGGTAAAATTGCAAATAAGTTTCCCTTTAATGCATTTATATTGTAGAGTCTGGGCTACTGAAAAATCTGAAGACCTGGCACCATCCACCTCCTGTGACACCAATTCTTTATGTTTACCATGTGGGATCTGAAATGGGAATGAATCTGTTCTTAGAATCTAGTGAGAAATAATGCCCACATTTGTACAGTTCTGGGTTAGAGCTGCCAGCTGTCTCAATGTGCACTGTCTCTCCTGTTCTTTGGCCCTGTTGAGAATATGTCCAGGAAGTGTATTCCATCACCTAGGACATAAAAAATGAGTGGTTCAGGCCTTTCATCTTGCTGATGTGAATGAATCCATAGCTCTCAATGTGAAATTTGGATACAGTAAACTGAGATATGCCTGAGACTTCAGGTAAATAGTGAATATTAAGATGGTTTTCCAAAAGTGCATGTATGTATTAATAAATTCATAGTGTCAAGCCATGATAATATATTGAATATAGAGTTTTTAGTTACAATTTGTTTAAGCTCTTATTTTCTTCTCCTTCTCCTCCTTTTCCTGCTCCTCTTCCTCCTCCTCCTTCTTTTTCATTTAAGGACACAGTCTTACTGAGTTTCTTAGTGCCTTACTTTTTGCTGAAGGTAACATTGAACTCAGAGTTCTCCTGCAAACACATCCTGAGCCACTTGGATTACAGGTGTATGTCACTGTGGCTGACTTTTGTTTTTCATTTTTAATTTGAATAGAAAAAACTTTAAAATTATACTTGTGAGTCTCTTTTTAGGGGTGAGAGATATGGGGACCATGATGCCTAAGGAAATTGCTAATGAGTTTAAACCTCAAGCTGTTTTTCATAAGATCAGTGAACAGAAAAGTTAAATAAAATTTTAAACTAACTGTGATATCATTTCCATCAATAAAAATATATACATATTTATTCACAAATTGCTTTAACCTTATATACAGTGATAAATGTCAATGCACTTCTGTCTGGGTTAGGTCCTACTATTGGAAGGAAATTCTCCCTCAAAGTAAATCAACCCAAGGCACTTAATGCAATTCACAGCCACTCAAAATAATAATAATAAGAAGAAGGGTAGGGGGATTGTAGAATTGTGATGCACACCTGTAATATAAGTTTCTTGAAAAAGCATCAAAGGAAAAATTTATACTCTCTCTCTCTCTCTCTCTCTCTCTCTCTCTCTCTCTATATATATATATATATATATATATATATATATATATATATATATATATATATATGTTTATGGGTACACAAGTAGTGAGGGTACACAAGTCTAAGACAGTCCTTTTTTTCTTGAATTTTTATTTGTTGCTGTAGATGGATATAATATCATTATTAGTTTGTTTCTTTGTTGTTTTTTTAATGTGCTGCTGAGTGTTCAACCAGTACCTCACACATAATAGAAAAGCACTCTACCAGAAGATTCTGACCCCTTTTTTCTTTGATATTGAGGGCCTGCTATCCTCTCATATTTTTAATTGCTGGACTCAGCAGTTTTAGGTGTGCTTCTTTTCACATTTTGACACCATTGTCAGCAGATCCAAGATCTTAAATTAGATAGTCCTTAATACAAAGTTTCACATTTTGACTTCTTAGTTAAAGATTAAAGATTAGTTTCCAAGTATAGGTAGATGCAAAGTATTATTGAATTAAATAGTTTTTATTTGAGTTTCTTTACAAAGGTCTTTTTTTTTTTCTTTTCTTAGGTCACTATGTTCTCAGGATAGAGTATTAACAGGAGATGCTTTCAGTTCATGGGAAATATATTTTTTTTAAATAACAAAAAAGAATTCTTTGAGGGCTGGGGATGTGTCTCAAGCGGTAGCAGGCTCGCCTGGCATGCGTGCGGCCCGGGTTCGATCCTCAGCACCACATACAAACAAAGATGTTGTGTCTGCCGAGAACTAAAATACTAATATATATATATATATATATATATATATATATATATATATATATATATATATATATATGAATTCTTTGAATGAATAGTAATGATTTTAATGGAGGAAAAAATGATTTGTTGAGACACATAAGGAAAATTGACAATATTAAAATCATGTTTAGGATAGACTAGAAAAAAAATCATAATTAATAAAAGAATAAGTGCAAATCATCCAGAAAGATTTTTAAAAATTTGAAAATGCCTTTCCCCCATAAGCCTGCAGAACCATCATTGGATGATGATAGTAGCATAAAATGTTTTAGGTTCTAAGGTGGAGACTAAAGAAAAAGAAAAATGTTGATGGCTTCAGAAGTTCTTTTTCTCCTTATGAGTTTTTTAAAAATTTTTTTATTACTTTTAATTTGGTGGAGAGATACTGAAAAACTTCCATGGCCCAGGGAGAATTGCCCCACCTCTCCACCTCCTATGCCCTCCACCCATATTTCTTTTTTTTTTCTCAGTCCACCTTTGCCCCCTCCTCCGCCCTGTCCTTTCCCCAGTGACAGGACTTGGCAGCGGTCACTGCTGGGGAGGAGGAGGGAGGGATGGCCTTGCTCCTGAGCCTCCTCCTCTGCTCCAGAGCTCTGGGCAAATGCTGAGATGAGGAGGAGGAGGGGGAGGGGTGGAGCAGGAAGAGGAGGAAGAGGAGGAGGGGAGGGGGGGAGGAGTGAAGCAGGAGGAGTTGCTAACTGGAGGAGTTACAGCACGGGAACTTGGCTGCAGCCTCAGGTACAGCTTCAGCGGCAAAGGTCAGAGCCCTGGGCAGCCAGCACTTGAAGGAGGATGACAGTAGCCAGTCACCGCGCCTTCCCCCAGGGGCTGCGAGGGCGGGTGGGAGGTAGGCGGGGGCTCTGGGTCCCCACCCCCTGCTGTGAGTGCCCGCGCGGATCCTGGAGGAGCCGACCGCCCCCAAGAGGGCTGTTTCTGGGTGTGGGCACCGCTGTCTGAGTGTGCGGAAAAGGGGAGTTGCATCCCGGAGGCGCCATGGAGCTGGGGAGTTGGGGTTTGGGGTGGGGAGGGCGGGAAGCGGCGGGGGCGAGGCGGAATCGCGGGAGAGAAAGGAGGCCTCCAGCGCCTTGGGAGAACTCGGGAGACGAGTCCCGGACCCCGGTGCAGGCCAGAGGTGAGCGCCCAAGCGTGGGGGGGGGGGGGCACAGGCATGGACCCCACTGGAGAAGCGAGCGCCTGCCGCCCAGACTGGTGCGGTGTTGGAGACAGCCTAGGCTCCAGCTCTCCCCAGGGCAGCCAGGGGAGGCAGGACTCGGGAAGTGCTGGGGGTGTGTGAAGGTGAAGCGGAGTGTCAGAGGCGGCTACCGGCTGAGACTCTAGGAGGAGAAGGAGGAGGAGGGGAGCCCCGTCCCGCAGACAGCCGCCCTTGTCAGCGCCAGGGGTGCTGCACAACAGGAGCTGCAGCAGGCGGGCCGGCTGAGGCTCCCGCAGAGCAGGCCAGGCTGCGGTTGGGAGCCTGGCCAGCAGCGGTGGGGGCGGGAGCCAGGGGCGGGGATCGGGGGCGGGGCCTCAGAGGCACCAAGGTCGCTCCCCCGTGACTTAACTTTCTGGGTAGACATGTGTGCCAGAGGTGCGCTGGGGCCAGACGGGGCAGGAGGAGTCCACCCATATTTCAGCTCAAGGAGTTCTTGATGTCTAAAAATTTTGCTTTATGAAAAGAACCAACTACTCTCAACTTATCTTTTATTCATTGTAATTAAATTATTCCTTTGTACATGGAATAAAAAAAGAAATTATTAAATTTATTTGAAGACATCCGAATAACATTTGGTTATGCAGTCTGCCTATTTTAATATGACTTGCAAAATCGAAAACTGCAGAGGAATTCTAAGTCAATAGAAAAATCTCTAAACTTTTTTAAGGACATTCATCTCAAAATGTGGTTTTAAACTTAGGCACTTCTCCATCTGACACAGGAAGAGAAAGATAAGAAACCAAATAAAATACTAGCAAAGTCTGACAAAACTCTCTTTCCAAAATTAGACTTATTAATCTTCACATGAGAGACCCCATTTTCTACAGAGGGCTTATTTTTTAATATACAGGACCCCCTCTCCTCCCCACTAAACTCAGAAAATTACACTGGTTTCTTGGGGCTTCTGCCCAAGTTTCTTCCTTATGTACCACTGACATTTCTGCAAACCTCCTCTAAATATTGTGAGAGATAGAAGTGGCTTTTTATTTGGAAAAGTAGTTGTGATTTAGGATTATCAGTGAAACCCCTTGGGGCTTTATTGAATCATGTCAACAGCTGTCAGTAATAATATGTACTTTGCTGGCCACAACATAATGTATTGATACGTATAAAACAATGTTACAAACTGGAAAAAATATGTTTTTTTTAATAATTTATATGCAGTCTTATGAATAATACAAAGCTCTTTGTGAGCATTATGGTGCTGTAGATAATAAATTTACCCTGTTCTCCGGCCTGCCAAGAGAGTTGTAAAGCAGAATATATTGGTTCACCTTTGTGAAAATAAACAATTTTAGTATGTCAGTACGTTCTAGCTAACATTTACTTCTGAGGTCTTAAAGAATAGTGTGCTCTAAATGGTTCTGGGAGTGTTTATACTGGCTCTGACTCTCCTGGGTAATGTTTCAGTGAGTGATATGATCAGATAACAAGTGGCACTATTTCTCAAGTATTGATATTGTGATATCTCCTGTAGTTTTATTGCCTGGAGTAGCTGATTTTTTCTTAACTGGATCTGTACTTGTTTGTATGTATTTTTAATATGATTTTTAAAAGTGGTTTATAGACTTGTGTACATTTTCTAAGTGATATCACCCTTCTTTCTCAGTTATTTTTGCATGGATCAGGAATCAATAAGTCCTTACTGTTCTTGTTTTATCTTCTTGACAAAATACAGACACCCTTATAGGAAATGTTTCTCTTGAAACTGAAATAGCGATCAATTCATCACCTCTTCATGTGTTCCAAATGGTAACAAGACATCTGCATTGGTAGCAAATCATAATTGATTATATAAATTTAATTTAGAGTAACATGTTTACATAAACTTTGTGAGAATAGCCAAGCTTTCTGTGTTTATTAATTTCTCCTACAATAACAGTAAGGGTGGTGATTTTTGCATAGGAAGAAAAACTCTGATAGTCAATCAATCTTTTGGCTGATAACATACAACTGAAATTTTAACATGTTGTAATTTCCTCACAGGATAACAAAGAAGAAATAAATTTATAAGCAGCACTTTATAGAAGGTAATAGCTTTTCTACAAGGGGTGAAACATTTCATTTTGTTCTTATTTTCTTAAAACTGCATAGACTAATTCTGAGAAAGTACTGAAGCACTTTCTTTATTTATATACATTTTTGGATGTTGATGGGTCTTTATTTTGTTTATTTTGTTTATATGCAGTGCTTAGATGAAACCCTGTGCCTCAAACATGCTAAGCAAGTGTTCTACCATTGAGTCACAATCCCAGCTCCAGGCACAAACACAGGTCTTTCAGCTCTTTCTTGATGTGTAGAATTTTTCACCCATGCCTCTGCTGTCTTGATCTAAGTATCCATACATTTACTTCACACTGATACAGTGATTTGATGCACATACACAATACCATTTACTGCAACAAAACAGCATGGTTTATAACTTAAATCCATTTTAAGCATTCAAGCTAATTAGAGTCATAAAGCTATAAGAATAGGGCCTTTTAATCCACTGGTATATTAACCTATATAAGATGGGTGGGCGTTATATACAAAAAATCCTGAGGTAGTCCTGAAGAATATTTTGATTGAAACAGGTGAAAAAAAAATGGTTGAGGCCCACTGCTCTTTTGTGTTTCACTAGTATTAATGCAGAGACCATTAGGAGCAGCACACTAGCTGAGCTGAATAAAGATGGCCAATTTAAAAGAAAATCAGAATTTCTATAATACAGGACCTTTTAGATCACATCAGGTTGACTCCTTTGGAAAGCAACTGTGTAAGCCATGCAGCTCACAAGACATGGCATGGATCATCCACATTCCGCATGGCTTGTGAGGCCTCTGTTTGGCAGCAGAAGACCCTCAACACTGGCTCCCACAAAAGAGGATCCTGCAGTCCAATATTGGGATTAGAAAATTGTAGTAAACTATGGTGAAAGCAATTTTGAAGACAGATGCCTTCTGTTTGTTTCCAGAAAAAAGACAGTAAGGAAAATATGAGTGAAACAGTCCTTTTCCATGAACTCCTATTTGTTTTGCTTTATGAGCATACCCTATAGAAGAAAATAGAATTCTGACTGTGAGGGGAAATCTGGACCTTCAGTGATTGTTATAGAAGAATAGGAAATGTTGACACCAAGGGTATGCTATCAAATACTTAGCATAGGACTGCCTACTTCTTTGAGAGAGGCTTTGTGGTAAATAGAAAATGCTGGTAAAATCTTTTCTTTTGGTTTCATGAAGCCTAGAGTTTTATTTGATGTTTGAGATCCATTGTGCTTTGAAATATAATCTTCTTAGCATCCCTGCCATAGGTTTATATGAAAGGTGATTTAGCGTACTGTGGTGGGCTAACCTCCATTGCTTCTTTCCATGGGAAATATTTTGTACTAAAAAAAATAAATACTCTTTAATAGGGAATTTTATTCATCATTGAGTGGAGGCTTTCTTAAAATGCTTTTATTCAAACACACCTTTTTTTAGAGAGAGAGAGAGAGAGAGAGAGAGATTAAATATTTATTTTTTTTTTAGTTTTTGGCGGACACAACATCTTTATTTGTACGTGGTGCTGAGGATCGAACCCAGCGCCATGCGCATGCCAGGCGAGCATGCTACTGCTTGAGCCACATCCCCAGCCCCCTCAAACACACCTTTTATTTAAAATATAGAAATGACTGGCTTACAAAGCCAGTTATGTAAAAAAAAATTCAGACACTTTAAAATAAAGTAAACAGATCACTCATATTAAATTTTCTACAAAAATATTTCAGTTACCATTATATTTAGAAAAATATAAAAGAATCAAATTATTTTACATACATAGAAAAGTTAACCTTAGATAAAACATATATACATTTATACATAGTGTTCTAGAGTGCACATGCACATACATATTCTAAAATATATATATAAGATTTCAACGACTTGGAGAAAAATTCCAGGAAGTATCTAGTATTGATATTATTTAATAAACTTTCATGAATAAGTAATTACAAAATCGTGTCTAAACTTGTGAGTAATAGTTTCATATGTTATCTATATCCCAAGAAAATAAGTTTTCAGAGATTTATCAGAGGATAAATAATCTGTCATTCCTCACAGTCTTATCATGCATTCACTACTTTTCTTATTTTTAGCATGGATTCTCTAGTACATTAAGACTTCTTTCTTCATTTGTATATTTAGTTTTCCACTTCTACCTATTTTGTTTTACTTTCTTAATCACTCTTTGTATTCTGTCTTTCTGTATCTCACTCAAAGAATAGATTTAAATGAGACAATATATTATTTTTTAATAAATGAATATATTTTAGTTGCTTCAAAAGTATTTGCTTTTTTTCATAATATGTTACACTTATTCTTGAGTATTACAAACTCCACAATGGAATATATAAAACATTTCAACATATATAAACATGCTTTTTTATTTTTGTATTTAAATATTTTATTTCCTCTGAATTTGCTCACAATCTTTTATAACATAATTTTTAGATTTTATTCTAATTTGTTATAAAATACAGTAGAATGCATTGTAATTCATATTACCCAAATAGAGTACAATTTTTCATATCTCTTGTACACAACAGAGTCACACCATTCATGTCTTCATACATGTACTTAGGATAATGACATCCATCTCATTCCATCACTTTCCTATCCCCATGCTCCCTTTCTTCCCCTTCCTCCCCACTGCCTTATCTATAGTTTTTTTCTATTCCTCCCATGATTCTCCCTCCTTTCCATTACATATCAGCAATTTTATGTGAGAGAAAACATTCAGCATTTGGTTTGGGGGGATTGGCTTACTCCACTTAGCATAATATTCTTCAGCTCCATCCATTTACTTGCATATGCCATGATTTCATTCTCTTTAATGATGAGCATTATCCTATTTTGTATAAAAAGAACATTTTATTTATCAATTCATATACTGAAGGGCATCACAGCATACTACAAAAATGCAGCTACAACAATGTTTATAATAGCACAATTTAAAAAATGATTTTAACTATCAGATTATAAATGCTTTTTCTAAAAATCTAATATAAAGGTATAAAAACGCTACATGGTTTCTATTGAACATTGTGGATGTTGAAGGTGTTGAATATTTTCTTATATATTTATCATCAGAAATACTATTATTTCTACTAATAAAATGTTTCTAAAATGAAAATATTAAATGGAGAAGCCAATAAAGTAATAGCCTTGCCTCATAATGTATTAGGTGTAAGAATTTGTGAATATTATAGTATTTTTTAGGTGTAAAACCTTAGCTAGATTTCATTTGAATCTTAGCTTTTCTCACTTAGTAACTTTATAAACTATGATATATCACTTAACTCTGGGATTCTCAGTTTGCTTATCTGTCAATCATTAATAATTGCTCTCAGATTTTTCTGGAAAATTTGAACATGCCCAACATTGTTTTCTTTTTCTTTTTTAAAAATATTTATTTATTTATTTTTGAGAGAGAGAGAGAGAGAGAGAGAGAGAGAGAGAGAGAGAATTTTAATTTTATTTTATTTTTTTTTTATTTTTTTTTTTTTGTCTTTGGTGGACACAACATCTTTGTTTGTATGTGGTGCTGAGGATCAAACCCAGGCTGCACACACTCCAGGAGAGCGCTCTACCTCTTGAGCCACATCCCCAGCCCTGTTTTCTTTACTTATATGTTATAAAAGAATTTTTCAGAGTTCTATAAAGTAAAGTAGCCCTGAAAAAAAGCAAGTGCTCTATACAATGTAGACATGCAGTGGTCATAACTTTTGAGATCAGAACTACATGAAGCTTGGTTTGTATACTCCATCAATTCAAATTTTGTAAACAAGGGACAAGACAATGTTTTTATACCATGAAGAAGACCTCATAGCAGGACAGGTACACACTACAGTCACTTATCTCCATGAAGTCCCAATATCACATCCACTTATCACATCCACCACATTTGCAAAAAGACATCTCATTACATCAAAACTGGTATATGAGATGTAACCTCACTAAAAGTCTCACCAAGCACAAAAATATTTGGACACCATACATGGGAGGGAGGAAGCCAGGACCAGATCAAACAGAAACTGCTTGCATTAAGACCTGTAACCACCTTGGTGATGTAGCTGAACACAAAGAAAAATCAAAGCATGAGTATTGGGGTTTAGAGATAAGTGTGCAAAAGGCTTAATTGTTCTAAGGCAAGGAAGCAATGTAAACCATAATTGTAACTATGCAGTTATAAATCACAATTTTTTAAAAAAGGACAGAAAAACAGGCAGAAGTACCGAATTAAAGAACAGGATAGAGTTTTTAACTCATAATAGAAGACTTGACAATCCTTACCAAAGGGGTGAATATGTCCAGAAATTTTCCTTTATGAAGGTAATTTGTGGAAGGAGTGAGTTTTACGTTTCTGAAGAAAATTTTGGCAGAAAGTATAGGATAAGAGAAGGAATAGCAAAAGCACAAAAGTCACAGAAGGAAACTAGAGTCTAGTAAGATGTTCAGTTATAGGTTTGGGGATATAACTCAGTTGCTAGAGTGCTGGCCTCACATTCACAAGGCCCTGGGTTTAATCCCCAGTACCACCAAAAAAAAGTTCAGTTACAAATTTTTATTGTGTTTATCATGATGTCATTTAGAATTATTATTAGTATTATTATTTAAATCAGGAATTGAACCCACAGGTGCTTAACTACTGACCCAAACCCCAGCTCTTTCTTTTCTTTTTTCTTTCTTTCTTTTCTTTTTTTTGAGACTTAATCTTGCAGAATTTCTGAGACTGGCTTTGAGCTTGCAATTCTCATGCCTTAGTCTCTAGAGCCAACCAAGATTACAGGCATTCGCCACCATGTCCAGCTTGGAATTTTTTTAAGTTATTTTATTTTTATATATCAGGACTTCATCTGACAATGATTGTATTTTCTTTTGCTAATGTTTTGAATAGAATCTGTACCTTATACCACAAATAACCTAAAAACTCACTCTTTATGTAAATATGATATCATCTTGGCGTGAGTGGAATGACTCTACAGTTCTTGAAGTGACTCCCCAAGTATTGTCAAGCATAATGTCAAATCTTTGATATCGTTCCATAAGAAATTTGGAAAAGAATGTGGCACATTAAATGTATATTCTAAAAAATTAAAAAGCCTTGAAAAATATGTTCCAGATGCTTGTGCTTTAATCCATTAGGAGTAATGTTTTAGACTGTATAGTTGAGAAAATAAATGTTGTTTAGAACCCCACATCTCAGTGATTTATTTAATCAATGTTTATTTCCCACTCTAAAAGGTCTAAAGTGAACAAAATCTAATGGTCAGGCAGGTCTACTGGGTGGCTTACATCTGAGATAGTTTTCAGAACTCTGGAGTTCCTGCATTTCATGGGTTTTATGAATCATTTTTCCTCTACAATTTGTTAGTATCACAAGAGTAGGTGTTTCCATCAAAAATATCCACCTTAGTCTCCCAGACTTTAGAAATCTTCACTTTGTGATGGTGTGCTGTGGGAGAGGCATTAGCTTTCAGAATCAATTTCAGCCTTCAGCACACTTGTTTGTGCTACTTGCCATCTTGAAGTATTTTTCCAGCATAAAGTATGCTTAGACAGTTATTTTGTGTATGGAGAAAAACTTGAATTTTTATTTAACTTGCCTCTTGGCTGACTCATGTCTCTTAACCAGTAATGAATTTCTATTAATAATTTTACATGAATAATAAATGAAAAGGCATATTTAATAGGATAAAATTATAAGTAATAATAGAATGAGCCATTATGACTTCATTAAGATTGCCAAATGAGAAAGAAAATTAATGTATTTTAAATATTTGTAATTTAAAATTATTGTACTTAAAATATAGCAAATACGGTAATTTTAAAACTGTTTCTTTATCTTAATATATATGATTGAAACTTTATAACTTAAAGATTATTTTTTCAAACCTGAACTCAATGAATCACACCTCACCAGGTGCAAAACTCAAAAATGAAGGCAGAGAATTTGTATATTAAGAACAAGATTAAAAAATTAAAAAAAAAAAATAGATGGCTATTATAAAACCTGGAAGATAATGTTGAAAAGATTCTTCAGAATGAAAACAGAAGATTGGACAAGGAGAATAAATTTTCCTAACATGATTCTAAAATGAGAGAAATGAGATATGGAAAAGGGGAGATAGAACATGAAAAAATAAAATTCTCTACTGCTGAGTGGGAATGTGAATCTTCAAAGAGTTTTAAGTCTTTCCACAAAGTAAAAAGTGATCATGAATAAAGGTGCCAAACCCACAGTTGTCCCTGAGTTACCACCAGTCTCCCTGTCTAAAGACACAGGAGAAGTTCTTTCAAGTTTTTTGAGATAAGGTTTAAAACTAAACATCCAAGCCACTCAACCTTTCTTTAAACTAGGAGCTAAACATAAAGACCATGGTGTCTACACAGACTTTATATCCTGTGATATGACTGTGTCTGTGTTTTAAATAATTTCATCCGTTGCTTTATGAATTTTTAAAAATGACTATATTCTGTAATGGAGTCCTTTGTAAATTACCTGATAAATGTTGAATAAGAAAAAGTTATCTACCATATCTAGAATATGGTGAAAGGCATTAAAATTAATTAATCTAGAGAACTAGAAGTAAAAGTGTCCCAGAAATGAATGTAAATTTGCTAGTTTACATTTAACTTCTGGATTCTTACCATGTACCCATAAAAATATAAGATTTGAAGAAAAATATGTTTTAAGACAGTATGTACTAGTCCTTTGTCTTGGCTAAGGGAAGTCAGACCTCTTAAGACCAACTCCATTCCTCTTTGATATAGCCCTAAATGCTGTGTGGTCCTGCACTGGCTTTGGCCTTGTTTTTCAGTTCTTACTGTCCTGTAGCACTTTTTGTTCTGACATTATTTAAATAGTGCTCTCATTCTGGATGGTTCTACACATTCTGTATTATGAGCAACATGCACAGGGTAATCATTAATTATTGAAGAAATACTAAGAAAAATTACTTCTAAAAATAGATAAAGAGAGCTAATTATTTTCTTTAACCATTTTAAGACCTAAATATAATTACTCAAAAACTTGTTCTTAATTTTTTTTTTTTTTTGATGTCACAGTGGAAAGACGTGAGAGAGACACATGGACAGACACAGGGGATGTATAAAATTTTCTGAGGTTAAACCTTGTTGTGCACACCTATTTCTCAAGTATTTGCTTAGAATTCTGACTTTTTTTCTCTAATATATTAAATCATTAAGATTTGGTAAATTAGAATGCTTATTAGTTTTGACTTTACATCAAAATTGATTCTGATATTTTCTTGCCAAGAATTTATTTATTTCATGATCCTCAGATTTTGGGGGCTTACTTAATATTCTTATCATCTCTCTCTTCTGCTTGCATTACTTAGAGACAGAATTGCTGTACTCTTTCATATGTATTTCTTAAGAGTGAAAACTTCAGAGTATTTGTTCGGGTATCAAAACTATTTTAAATTAATCTCATGGTAAAACAACTCTAAATACTCCTTTCTATGTTTTTACATTTTCAAATTGAGGTTTTCTTCAGAGCATATTTTACTGAATATTTGTGTTTTACAATAACAGACTCAGAAATTTCAGTCACTAAAAGCCATTTATTTACTGATATATGTACAATTTGGATTTTTAATTTTGTGCAGCTACAATAATATTTGATAATAATATTTATGATGCTTTCATGAACAAAAGTATATTACAAAAATAGATGTATTTCACTATACCTTAATAAAAATGGACATGTACATTTATCATTATTTAAATGTTTATTTTCACCTGGACTTGGGAGGGTGCAACCCTGGCGACCACCTCCCCGAGGGTGCCAAGGACTCGGAGAGGGCCCGGTCCCCAGGCATCCCCATGGGTGCCCTGGGCTTGACAAGCTGGACCCCCTGCTCCTTTAGGGGGGGTGGAGTCCATGACCTCCACCCACCCCCCTCCCCGCCTCTTTTCCCTGCGCTGCTGCCAGGTGTTGCACAAACCCGCAGGTTGCCCCTTCCTACACACCACTGCGGAAGGGGTCTCTATGGGGCACAGCCTCCAGGCTGCCTTTTCTTTTTCTGTTTTGCTTTTGGGAAAGAGAAGAACAGAGTGTTAGATTCTGCACCATTTATGTTTCTATTCGTGAACAAATGGTTGTGTGTCCCTGTGTGTTTCCTTGTGTTTTTTTTTTTTTTAAAGAAATGGGAAAAAGAAAAAAAAAATATTAAGCCTTTTCCTTGCTCTCACTACCCACTTTTGTCCTTCCAACACCCCTCCTCCCTGCCCTTTTTGTTCTTTGTTTTTGCTTTGCTAGGAGTCCACATTCCTGTTTGTAAACCTTTGTTCCCTGTTTTCTGTTTTCAGTAAAGTCTCCTTACTCCAAAAAGAAGAAGAAGGAAGAGGAGGAGGAGAAGGAAGAGGAGGAGGAGGAGGAGGAGGAGGAGGAGGAGGAGGAGGAGGAGGAGGAGGAGGAGAATATTGTCCATGTGTTTACCATAGATAGCTTTTATAGTATTAAGACATATTTCTATTATACATAGTTTTCTAGTATTTTGACTATGTATTTAGTCAAATGTTTTTTTTCTGCATTTATTGAGATAATTTTTTTTATTCTTATCTTTACATCTATTTAATTAAAAATATGTTTATTGATTTCTATGTATTGAACCAACCCTGCATCTCTGGGACAAAGCCCACTGATCATGTTGTACTATCTTTTTAATATGATTTTGTATGCTGTTTGCCATAATTTTATTGAGAATTATGACATCTCTGTTCATCAGGAATACTGGTCTGAAATGTTCTTTCCTTGATGTGTCTTTGTCTGGTTTTTGCATCAGGTTGATATCAGTTTCATAGAATGAGGTTAGAAGGTCTTTAATATTTTCTATTTCATAAAATAATTTTAGACAAATTGGTGTTCATTCTTTTTTCAACTTCTTGTAGAACTGGGCTGAGAATTCCTCTGATCCTGGGTTTTTCTTAGTTGTTAGGCTTGTGATAATCCCTGGCTTGTGAGAATTAATGTAATATACTCAAGACTTTATACTTTAGAGGAGAAATGCCTACTCTAACATTAGCCTGCTTTAGCAAATGTTAGTCCTCAAATAACAATATTGTTGAACATTTTTTGTTTTCCCCAGAAGAAGACTGACATCTCCAAGACTCCTTTCTTTAAACATGTATGTGAAAATGTGTATGTGTGTGTATGTGTGTGTGTGTGTGTGTATCCAATGTTTTGTGATCACTTGGTAAAACTGCATTAAATAACACAGCCATCACATCAATTTGGGTACTTTACTCAAGCATTTTAGCCCACATCTTAAATTTTTGATCCACACAACAGTTTTAGCTATAATTTCTATCAGAGTCTCTACATGGAAATATGAAATAATGAGATAAAATATTTTAACACTCTAACTCTCCAATATTATAAAATTTATTTCTAATTGAATTTAATGTTATTCATACTTCACATAATTCTCCTGAAATAAATATAAACACTTTGAAATAAACAAAACACAAGTATATCATTCAAGGGAAGTGACAAAGACTGCATGAGAGCAGGATGAAGATTATAAAATATTTCTGAATTAAAATCTAAGTTCCATGAAAAGTTGAATCAATATTTTTATGTTTGTGTATTGAGATAATTACTACACTAAGACATTTAGGTGTTTGTAGAGTAGGAGGATATAAGATACTATTGCAGTGTTAAGAAATAGGGAAATAAGAGGAGCTCTATCATGAACATCATGTTGAATTTTGCTGAAAACCCAAATGTGAAGCCTAGGGATGTTTTGTAGAAAGCAACAAAGTTAAGCAAATAGATCATCAGTTTTCTTGCTTCTGAGTACAGTCTAGAAGGTAATAGTTTACACACATATTTGTAACAAATTCAATAAAATGCTTCATTTCAAGGGAAACTAATAAACCAGGCTGTGGATGAAGGAACTATCAAGTTCAACTTGTTCAACTGTCTTTAACACATCTATAACCGAGAAGAAAAAATGACTATTTTCCATGAATAAACTCAGTAATAACAAAAAGTTTTCTCAGATAAATGGCTACACTTTGAAAAATATTGCAATATTCATTAACTCTGGTTCTGCTTACAGAATAGTCTCAGAGTTCCTGAAAGACTCATGGGGACAAAGAAATATATATCAAGGTCTTATAGTCTTCTTCAAAAAAAATTCATTTTTTTCCAAGATTTAGCCATCCTGACATCAATGTGTGGATTCAGATATTTGGGGCAACGCTGTACTCTGTTGATCCGGTTACCTTTTTCTTTTAAAATTACAAAAATTTCTGTAGAAAATGTTTACTTTACCCAAACACCCAAAGTGTCATTCTTTGAAAGAATTTAAATTGTCTTTGAAGAGCATTTTTTCTTGAAAGTTTTCAATGAACAAAATCATCCTTTGATATTTGGGTGAAAAATCAGTGAAAATTCCTTTGAAAGTTTGAATACTTCTCAGAAAAAGATAAAATACCTTTCTCTAAATTATTATAAACTGCTCTTATTACAGAAAAGTCAGTAATGTAATAGAAAATAATTTGGTATTTATTGATGTTGTCTTTTTTTTTTTTTTTTTTTTGGTTGTTTGTTTTTGGTTGTGTTCCTCACAAAACAATGTAAGACCTCTCATTAGACCCTGGACGTGTATGGCTTGTTGTATAAGAAAATAAATTAAACAAACAATCAAACAACAAAAAAAACTAATGTTTTATGTGAGTGTGTATACTTTTAAAATATATTTTTCAGGTTTTTCAACTAAAACCAATTCAGAGTAATGACACCTAATATAAATGGATATGCCTCCCATAGAGCTTTATTTTCCAAATGACTAGTTTGTGAGAAGTAAATATGAAGAGTGAACTGAGACATCTTCTCTTAGAAAGAAATCAAGGAATGAATGGAGAGTGAGAGATAAGATGGAAATAACCAATAAAATGAGGAAGGAAGAAAATAGAGAAGAGAGAAAGAAAAAAAGACATTTGACTTTTAATTTTTTTTTCATTTGGGAATGAAGACAGGTTAAACAACTTCTTCCTGAGGGAGCCAGTTTTCCTTCCAATTACTCCCTTTCCATTATAGTCCATCTTCTCATTCTCTCACACTCATCATGTTGAATATATAGCAGATATACATTGTGATTATGAACTAATCTGTGCTTGAAGATAATTTCTTCAGCCACTGTACAGTCCAGCTTAGCCATGGGCAGGTAGTTTAAGAACTGTGAAAAAAAAGAACTGTGGTTGCCAATCATGCAGGATTTTCTTTTTCCCATTCTAGGAACCAAAATGAGAACCTCTTTTCTGTTAACCTTAGCTGAGAATGTAAGCGAAGGTCCTGACTGGCCCTGATTATGTCCAACTCTACTAAATATTGTTGTGAGCATAATGGAACTTGATCTGGACAGAAATGACTCAAAGTCCCTGTTATCTGTTTGGTGTAGGTTAGTGTTAGTAACTACCAAAGCTCAGAAATGCAAGATCTACCCGAAAAGGGTTAATTTATTAAAAAATGAAGAAAGAATATGGAGCTCTCAGTATTACCAAATGCCTACTATTTATCAGATCAATTGGACTGTGTTTCTCAGTAATATCACCCACAATTTATCTGGCCTTTAATGTGTATCAGCACACCTCTTTACTTGGACTATCTTTATTTATTTCAACCACAGATTTGTTGAGTAAGAAAAAGAAAGTACTCTCATTTTATAGGTAGCATATTGGAAGTGAGGTAGACTTAAAAAATCTCAGATAATTTTCACATGAATATGAGTGTAGTAAAATAAGTTTAGAATATCTTTTCCTTAGTATTCGAAGAATTACTACCTATGTAGCAGAGTGATGAATAACCATTTTTTATTGATGTAAAAGCATCTTTTGAATGTAAGGTACTAGTTTATTCACTAAGGACTTATGTTCACTGTTCTCTAAAAAGATAATGAAAATTGTAAAAATAGAAAAAAAAGAAAGAAAAATAAGGTTGTTGGAAATTATTTATTCTTAGTACAAGTTTTATTATTGAGGACCAGTCCTAGGGCTGTGCATGTTTGAGGCAAGGAAAATCAGCAAACCTTCTCTGATTGTTTTAATCAACATACTTTATTTTAAGAAGAGTTTTAGATTTACAGGAAAATGAAGCACATAGTAAGTACCTTGATATGATACGCCTTCCCTTATTTAGAGTTTTCACTACTTTTTTCTTTGTATATGACTGAGAAATATTTGATATAAGCAAAAAAT
This sequence comes from Marmota flaviventris, assembly GCF_047511675.1. Lineage (NCBI taxonomy): Eukaryota > Metazoa > Chordata > Mammalia > Rodentia > Sciuridae > Marmota > Marmota flaviventris. The sequence continues at coordinate 130,086,553 of NC_092506.1, forward strand.
CAAAATATTTTGCCAATAGTTTTGGTATTAAGTAATTATTAATGGCAATGAATAGTTTAATTATTTATTAAAACACTAATTTTACAGTTTTTAAAGCATTGACAAAGAATAATGTCAATTTTCTTCATGATGGTGTCTTACAGAGTATATTCACCACACCAGAAGTCCCTGTTCTTCACCTCTTTAGCATCTTGTACTCTCCCTGATTTCTTGGCAATGTTTAACATTTTTAATGTTTTGACTTTTACATAATGTCACAAATATGGCATTTCAGACAATATATTCTTTCTGGCAAATATAAATTTATGATGCCTACATTATTTTTATGTTTGATAGTAAATTTCATTTTTTTTAAGTTTTGAATGACCCTCCAGTGTATGGATGTATCACAGTGTTTACATTAATAACAGGTAAATAGCTACTAAAGTCTCTCTTAGCTGCTTCCTGTTTTTGGCAATCATGAATGAAGAAGCTGTGGACATTTGTATGTGGGTTTTTTGTGGACTTAGTTTTTAATTCCATTGAAATAACACTGAGAAATACAATTAGTGAACCATATTAAGTGCATATTGTAATTTTAAGAAGCTACCAAACTGTCTTCCACAGTGGCTGTCCAATTTTGTGATCCCAACAGCAGTGTACGAGAGTTCTTCTTGTTCCACATCTTTGCCAGCTCTTGATATTGTGAGGTTTGAAATTTTGTAAATTTTTATAGGTTGTTTAATTTGTAATTTATTAATGACATATAATATTCAGTAATTTTTTCTATGCTTTCCAAATATATAGTTTGTTTTCTGAGGAATATATTTATTTCTTTCATTCAAATGTAAAACCATTGTATTAGGGTAATACCAAAATACAATAAAATATACATATATAATTCATATTTTGTCATGTTTGGACATACCTATTTACCAATATAACAGTGACCACAATCAAGTTCTTTACATTGAGAGTTTATGCATATGTTTCTTGGTGCCCTGTTGTAATTTCTACCTCTTGTTTTAATTTCTCCTCCTCCTACAGTGGGGGGGGGGTGGCAAACCAAACCAAACCAAAACAAACAAACAAACAACAAAAAAACATGGACTTGTATTGTGATACATGATACAGTAAATTGTAAATCACACAAATTAATTGTGAGAGCCTTAGTCTGCATAGATGGTGACCTTGGGACAATCAGTCATCCCTCAAACTTAGTGTACTCATCTGTAAGATTAGAAGTCTTCCAATCAGGACTCAAGATAATGGAAAGATAAGGACAAAGTAAAAAATGAATGTCTGACACAGAGAAAGCTATTGAATTCTGTTATCCAGTGTTACCATCCAAGCTTTAGTCTCGTGATGCAGAGTACATGTGGGTGACTACAACTCCATAGTTTCTTTCTTTTTATTATATTTTATTTGTTATTTTTAAATATTAATAATGATAGGAAATATTTTGGAATATTATGCATACAGTGAGTATAACTCATTGTAGTCAGAATTCTATATTTGTGATTCTACATCATGCAGTTACTCTGGTCATCTGTTCAAATACAAAGATAAGAAAGTTATGTCCAAACACATAGTTCATTTCTGTAACCTCTGGCTATAATTGTATAGACTTCAGTGTTTTCACAATTTTTTTTTCTTATTGGTGTTATTGAGGTTTAATTCTCATAAGAGTGCCCATCAAAAAATTAATTAAGTATTGACATTTACAATTTTGTGGTAAAATTACCACAATTACCTTGTTTTAAACATTTTAATAACTGATTTAATTAATTTAATCTGTTAAACAACCACTTAAATGCCTTCCAAGTCCCTGGCAACAAACTCTCTCCTTCCTAACTCTATGATTTTCTAATTTTGGATATTTAATATAAATGTAATTATCTCTCACCCGTACAATAAATAACTGATTCCTACATGGATGGATTAAGAAAGAATCTGCTAATGTGCCCCTTTGGATGACATCCTAGGAAGAGACCTTTGTGGTAACCACATGGAGCTATGCACTTGAAGGAACTAACAGTCCATTTTGGGTTCAATGTGCCTTGGTCTCTGGCCAATCCAGATGGACATGTGCTTGGTCAAGTAGCAAATAGGGTGTCATATTGCAGAGGTTACTGTACAGTCTGGTAACTCCTTCCATGTTAGTCACAGACTTACTAAATGACCCAGCAATCCTACTCTAAGTGTACACCCAAGAGAAACAAAGGTATATGAGTATTCACAGCAGCATTATTCAAATAGCCAAAAAGTACAAGTGATTCAGTCAACTAACAATACAGATTAATAAATATGGCATTTCCATCTAATGGAATGTTGTTCTGCAATAGAAAGAAATGGAATACTGATGACATGCTATTATATGAATAAACCTTGAAAATATTAGGCCAACTCAAAGAAGCCAGTCATAAAAAAGACAGGGTCTCACTTAAGGCTCTGATTTTATCCTTGATGAAGGAAGAGCCACTAGGTACTTTGTCCCAAGTGCAGACAGCCACACACCTCTCCAGGCACAGTTAGAGAAAGGTTCACTGAAAAGTTCTAAGGTGAAGCCAGGTTTCTCAGCATGCTTTGCATGGTTCCTCCCCCAAGTTCCCTGATGTCACAATTCCTTTCAACACCTATTCTTCCAGTAGATCCTCCAGACAGAAGGCAGCATCTTCCAGGATAGTTCTTGTCATGCCATGTCATTGCCCTGCCCAAACTTCTCCATTCCTGCCTTTCTCTGGACCTCACCAGAGAGCCACTTTCAAGGTTGCTCAGGGCGGAGCTCAATGCTCTAAGGCAGCAGGCCCTACAGCCTCTAGGAGGTGCTCTTCTTAGAGTCATGGGCTAATGGAAGAGAGGGGACTCAGGAAAAAGTGCATCATGTAATTTATATCACAGAATTTTCCTATGGGTAAGTAAAGTATATACATATTTTGAATAGAGGTTTACATGTCCCAAATGAAGGTGTCATTTCTTATTTTCAGAAATCTGTCACTTTAAAAACTCTAATAGAAGGCCACATTTGTCATATTTATGACCTTCATTCAGTTGTATGTTGAAAACAAAAGTTGTATGTTTTCCTCTGACCCAATATTAATATCGCTAATGGCATAATGACTTATTCAACCAAAATTTCAGGCAAGGATTTATGAACAGCCTGCCATCACCAACTAAACCCTCCCAAATGAATCCTCAAATGAACACCTCACCAGGATGGATATCCCAGCATGTGGCACCATCTAATATATGTATTGAAGTTGAGTCACCTGCCATCCTCACTGACAACTCACCTCTCTGTTCTTTTAGACTCACTGCTCCTTCACTGGAACCCCTCAGTTGTTTGTTTTCCATTTTAAACACTGTATTGTGGTTAAAATAGACATGACATAAAGTTTTCCATGTTAAGCATTTTTTAAAAATATTTTTTTAGTTGTAGATGCACATAATAACTTTATTTCTCTATATGTAGTGCTGAGGATTGAACCCAGGACCTTGCATGTTCTAGGTGAGTGCTCTATCACTGAGTCACAACCTCAGCCCTCAAATTTTTTTTAAACGTAATTATTTTCCTCAATATAAATACTCTCAGGTCCATAGCATATTTGAGAAATATTGCTATCCCTGAATATATGAATTTAATTCATTTCAGCAAAATTCTACCATATACATTTCCTCTATTTTAGAAGAGTAGATGGTGGCCAAGTGCTAGGAAATACTTCTTCAGGCCTTTGGTAAAACCACTATAGAATCAAGGAATCCCTGTAATGAATAGAGTATTTGAAAATAATTCAGGCCTAATTGTTATTGGTTATCTATTTTGGGCTTGTATTTATTTTATAATGTAGATATCCTCATTATATTTTTAGATTATTATTAGTGGTTATTAGAACATAATCATGGGCTGGGGTTGTGGCTCAGTGGCAGAGCTCCTGCCTTGCATGTGTGAGGCACTGGGTTTGATTCTGTATCCTACATATAAATAAACGAGTAAAGCAAAGGTCAATCAACAACTTTAAAAAGTCATAAATAAAACGCTTAATCATATACCTATTAGTTTCATTCACTTGTACTATATTTATCCACAATAGTCATGTAAAAAAAAAGACTATTTCTTTAATTATGACAGCGTGAATATCAGGAGGAGGATTCCTCTTTAGTTGTGGAAATTTTGATTTTTACAATAACAGCCCAATTATTTAGGTAAAGTACATGTAAACATGTACTGTATATATTACTTTTTTTTTTATTTAATACTTCCTTATTTTTCTATAAATTGCCGAATTTTAATATTGTTTTATTTTATTTTACTGTCATTTTTTAGAGCTTTAAACAATATTGGAACCTGATTCACTAAATGCTGTCATATTTAAAAGGGCCCTTCAGGTTTTTATTCTGAAGCTATAATTTTTTATAGGACTGTATCATGGTATTTAGGCATCAGTACTGTTTTCAACATGAAATTATATTATTTTCGGTTTCTTGATGTAAAACATGAACTATACTAGCAACTATTCTCCTACAGTAGTTAGGGCAGAAGTAGTTCTTGATTAATATCAGTGGGGAATAGTCAGCCCATTTTATAGAAACTTTGGATGTAGACTGCCATCCACTTATTTAGAGCGAGTAATGTTTTATGCTGGAAAGTAAAAATTATTTATAGGATTGACTTAACAACCAATGTTACTTTTGAGAGAAAAGTGATTAGATTTATTGAACTTATAGAGTTTCTTTTTCAAGGCCCAACTTTTTCCTCATTTAAATTAATTGTGGGCTCAAGTATCATTGAAAGTCTTCACTGGCCATCAGTTGTGATAAAGCTACTGTTTATATTTAAGAAGAAAGTTATATTACTGTATTTATTTTAGACTTAAATATATAATCTTCACAAAAAACTGAAGAACATATTTATACTTGAATAAAAGCTTTAACCACTAATTCTTAATTAGGGTATTTTTTATAAATGTTCTTTCTTGGTCTCTATCAGGGAAGCATTGTTCAAAGTGTCACCTCTGGACTGGTGCAGTTTTGGAAATTATTACTTATTTGAAATGATATAGAAATTGAACATAAGAACTTCAAACATGTTATAGTAGTTTAGCAGAGTCATTTTATGCTTATTGAATCTAACAATAACAAAATTTTGAGTTATGTCTTTGTTTCTTTATTTCAGTGTCCTAATAATTTATTTGCATTTTACAAAACTCTCCCTGGGAACAAAACAAAGACTAGAACACTCCCCATATCAGCATCATGTGTATGAAATAAAGAAGATGTAAGAAAAAACAGGGACAGAGTGAACTTAAATTATGGTTTTCAACTCCTATAAGTTTTCTGAGAATTGTAATTTTTTTCTGTATCCAAAATCTCCTATTTCCATGACATGTTTAATTGTGTTTCCTGGCTTACTCTTAATATGCTCTAGTTATAACTTTTTTTAATGGAAAAAGTAGCAGATTTTTATTATCATTATCAATGCCAAACAAGACTTTAAATCAATTAAAATCTTTCATTAAGCATAAAATTACTTTCACATTTGCTACAATCACAGTAAATAGGTTTCTTTGTATAAAGGGACAGTCTTTGGAATTTAAAATATCCCCAACTGAAAGATTACATATTTAAAACTCTGTTGCTCATATAATAGTGGATTACTCAAATTAAATGTTATACTCTCTTAAATAAGATAAAATGGAAATAATTCACTCATAAGATTTATAAACCATCTTTATTTATAAAATACTATCCTCAGAATTATAATCTCATCAAGCTTCAATTGGAGCAAAATTATAATCACTTAAATAAAAGCACTTACATAAACTAAAAATGAGAACTATATTACTTTTGAAGGCAGATAAAAAATTATTGTCAAGTTTCCTGTTGTACTTCTGAATGTTCAGTAGCAGAATCTTTTGAAGGTGGAATCCACCCTGAAGGGAACTCACTTCTACTTTCAGAATGCAGGGGAGAGAGGAAATCCAGCTCTGGGGGGAGATAATGAAGAAAACATCATGGTCCCATTGAGAATGGAGGGGGTGGTGGCCTTGGTTGGAAAATATTCTTGAGATGCTCCATACATGTTTTCTGGAGGAGGTGGAAGAAAAAAAGGTCCTCTTCTCATGAACTTACTCCTTGGATCCATTGGAAACAACAGATGTTTGATATGAGGGAAAGGTAAGAAAGCAAAGCCAGAGTCAGTTGCTTGGATTTCAGCAGGGAGAGATGAATCAGTTTCATTGGAATCACCAAGATCAACTTGGTATCCTTTCTACTGGCTTTCATTTCTGAAGATGAGGCCCATCCAATTAATCCAAGGGCAGCATATTGGAACTTCTGACTTCTGCTTATCAAGATGGTCTACTACCATAATTAGAATAACATCCATCTTGCCTTTGTAGAGGAAGATGTGGCTGGTGGCAGGATCATTATCCTATGGGCCTGTTCCCATGGAGGTGCCAGAGGCCCAGCACCAGAAGGTGCTCTCTGAAGATCACTTCACAAATCACAGCTTGATTCTCTTTTTGAACTGCTGATAAGATGGTCCAGAGGATTCTATGGGCCCCTTGGCCTCTTTCTCCTCCCAATGGCACCAAAGGTGAGAGTATGAGTGGACCCTTCTTTTCTGAATGAGAAGGTCTTATTTCACATGAATTTTGACTCAATGGTGAGGAACTATTTGGGGAATTCTGCTGGCAAAGACTGAATATGAAACATCAAGCACAGAAGGATATTTTTCCACAAGTTTAAATTTGAAATCCATTTCAGTTTATTTTTGTCTATTGAGAGCATTTTGTTTCCTTAAATCATTGAGGTATCTTTCAGCATTCTGAGCTGCCAACACATTATCATGTGCTTTTTTTTCATAGTAAATAAAGTGTGCCTGATAAGAACAAATGGTTCTCTCAAATTCTTCAAGATCTTTGGCTTGCTTTCTATAGGTCTCCAGTGGTTTAATTATATGGCTTATCTTTTCCTCCACTTTGGAATGTTTCTCCTCTTGCTCTACCTGGTAATTTTCTTCTCTTATTAATTTCCTTTGGAGTTTCATTACATTTTCTTGATATAGTTCCATCATGACTTTAAGTTTATGCTAAAGATTCTGATTTTTGACTTTCAAATTCTGTATTTTCTGCTTGCAAAGTGTGCTGTATGTATACACATGGATGTATAACCAATGTGATCCTGCAATCTGTACACGTGGAAAAATGACAATTTATACCCTATCTGAATCAAATGTATGATATGTCAAGATCATTGTAATGTCTTGAACAACTAATAAAAAATAAATAAAAATTTTAAAAAAGAGAATATAAAAAAGATGCTTGTTCTGGCTTAAGATTGTTAATGTTCTATAAGGTCTTCCTTTGTTTTACCTACTTCAGATAATAAAGTAAAAATTTTATTTCTTTCTCTAAGCTTTTAAAAGAGGCATTTAACTTAGCAACATAAACCAGTTTTTAAAGCTCCTTTTGGCTGATCTTCTAAGTGAGCACCAATTTCTGATTCACTTTCCATTTCCAATTCCAAGTTACCACCATCTGTTAGAACTTCTCCAAGCAGAGGAACCCAATCTTTCATCTGCAGCAAGTGTTCATTCAGAGACTTAATGTGATTTTCTTTATTTTTTAAAACTTGTTCTGCATGTACTTTAGAGTGTTCATGTGCCATTTATTAAGGCAATTCAGTTTTTCTTTTCATACTTCAACTTCTTATAAAAGCTAATTTTGACTTTCCTGAAGTTGGGGATTTTTATTCAAAGAATTTTTTATTGCTACCGTAACTCCTTTATTTATTTGACATATTCTCAATGTTGTTTTACTTTCAGGTATTTGTGATTTGAGGAATTTTGATTTATCTACTAGAAACTTAATTTTTTTATATATCCCACTATCAATTCATCCTGTTGAGAATGTTTAGTTTTCTCTTCTTGTAGCTCTTTTTCTAGAAAGAATATTTCATCCTCAGGTTTAGATACAGATCTATCCAGGTTTTTATATATTGCCACCAATTTTTCTGCTTTTATTGACTCTTTCTCCAAAATGGCATCCTTTAAAGATGACTTTAAGCCATATCCACAATATATAAAGAGCTCTTAAAATTCAATAATAAAAGATAACATAATAAAAAAAGGCCAAGGATACAAACAGATATTTCTACAAAGATATACAAATAGCCAATAAAACACAAAAAATGCAGTCTCACTGGCCCTTGGCAAATGCAAATCAAGTGAGAGGCCACCACACACCCACCGGGACATCTACAGTGGACAGTAACAGATGTCAAGTGGCATATGGAAAAACCAAGACCCTCAGACATTCCTGGTAGGAGTATGGCAATAAAGCCATCTTACTGGCAGTTCCTTGGAAGGTCAGAGGTGCTGTGTGACACAGCAGCTCTACCTCTCCACACAGATCCAAAAGAAAGAAACTGCACTCCCTGCACATCTGCGGCAGCATCACTCCTACAGCCAAACCTCCCAACGGGCTGGGACTGATGAGTGCACATATCCATGAGCTGGTGAAGGCCCCATGCAGTGGGCGCTCCTCAGCCACGGGGGATTCAAGGGCCTGGAGGACAAGGGTGAATCCTGTCAGTCACACCCCACACAGCCACAGATGGCTAAGGGACAGAAAGCAGCCTCCCACTGCCTGAGGTCAGGGTGATGGATGGGACACAGCAGCAGAGGGGCTGTGGATGGCTGACAGGGATGGGGGTTGCAGTGTTCTAAAACCGACTATGGTGGCAGCCTTGCGATTTTGTGGACACACTAAGCACTGCTTGAGTTTTCCAGGGTGTAGGAGCTGCATCTCATAGAGGGCTGTTCAAAGCCCCACCTGGGACTAGGCCACAGGCTCCCACTGGGACCAGGCCACACCACTGCCTATGGCCTGGCGCCTATGGCCTGGAGCTAGCCTGGCACGGGAGGCACTGGGCTCCCTCCTTAGCCCCACACAGAAGAAAACGAGGAGGCCAAGTCCGCCATCCAGACTCACCACCTAAGACTTTTAAAAAAGACTGGATGCTGCAGAGGCCCACGCCTGTCATCTCAGCAGCTTGGGAGGCTGAGGCAGGAGGATCGTACCTGGAGGCCAGCCTCAGCAAAAGAAAGATGCTAAGTAAGCAGCTCAGTGAGTCTCTGTCTCTAAATGCATTGGGTGGGGGGTGGGCCTTGAAGCCAGGTGCTGCTGGGGTGGACACTTGCTGGCTCTAGCCTGGGCAGGTCCCTGAGTCAGGACAGCCCCACGGGCTCTCAGCAAGTCAAGACTTCCCACTGCCCCCGAGGTCCCCCGTGCGAAGCCAGGAGAAAAAGCCCTCTGCCAACACTATACCTTCTTCCCCTGTCCCTCATGAGTTCCGGGGTCAGACATGGGTCTGTGAGGCAGGGAGAGGGAAGGTCCCCTTGGGAGCAGCCTGTGGGCAGCAGGTCAGAAGTCGCCGACAGTGTGCTCATGTCCCAGATACTCTTCAGCCCCCGCCCCAACCCCATCTTGCCCAGAGCCCTGGGTCCTGGCCCAGTCCAGCATTGGTCACAGCCCAGCCTGCCTCTGGGCTGCATGCTCCCTGGACACCAGGTCACAGCCCATGCTCCTGGGCTTGGGGGGCAGGGCCATGTCCCTCAGTGCTACTCAACCACGTCCCCGGGACTAGGCACCAGAGTCCTGTTCTGGAGACCATGGGGCTCCATCCTCACAGGCAGGTTCTCGGGCCAGAGCCACCTTCCCGTGGAGCTTTCTCTGGGGCTCAGGGTGGACAGAGCAGCACTCTCTGTAGACACCTGCTGGCCAGGCCAGGGACCCTGGGGAGGGCTGTGAGCAGGGCTCCCCAGCAGGGGGTGCCATGTATCCACGTGGAGCCCTTGGCCAGCCAGGCAGGACCCAGATAGGGGAACCAGTGGGGGGACCCATTGATAGGGACCCAGTGAGGAGATCCAGTATGGGGAACCAGCGAGGGGACTCCTACAGTATCAGGTGGTGGCTGAAGGGCCCCTGGCCCCCAATGCTACTCAGGGTGCCCTGAGCTCCCCCAGCAGCTGGCCAGACTGACACCAGCTGCCCCCAAGCTGCAGGAGGTACTTTTGCCCTCATCTTGTTCAGTCACGTCAGGGGACTTGGGGGGACCACACAATGCTGCCCATGAACCTGGGTCATTCGCTCAGATCCCAAGGGCAAGGGAGCACCCAGTGGCAGGGACCTGTGGGTGGCCTGGTGCTGTGGTCCCCTAGCTCCTGAGATGGGGCTTCTCCATTGAGAGCAACTGAATTTCCCACTGTCTGTCACTCAGCAGCCAGTCTGGGCAAATGGGGGGGTCACTTCTGGCTCTAGCCGTCCTGAGACACTTGGACCACAGGGTTCTTTTCTAATTCCTGCCCCAGCATGCATTCTCAGGGACTCGTCCCCATAGCCCTCGGCTGCTGGGGTGGAAGAGGCCCTCCTGCCACCTGTGCTGAGAAGGCCCAGGCCCAGCTCCTGTTGAACCAGGAAGACAGAAAACCCTGAGGGCGCCACCTGACCACTGCAGCCAATGGGCCTGAGGGAAGGCGGGAGACCTCCAGCCCAGGGACCCAGGGAGGAATGTCCCCCAGCTGTGGTGCAGATAGCAGGGCCACTGTGCTAAAGATGTGTCCGAGCAATTCTGCACCAGACCCCCTGTCCCCACAGCCTGGAGCAGCTATACTCAAAGGCAGGCTGAGGCCAGGCAGGGGCCAGGCGCCCCACTGTGTCTTCAGGAAGGTCTTACTGTCCTTACTGGTTTTGTTCCTGGAGAGACCTGCGTTCTCCTCAGTGTTTAGAGCAGCTCAACTCACAGTAGCCAAGCTACAGAACCAGACTAGGTGCCCCTCAGCAGATGGACAGATAAAGAAACTGTGGTCCCTATGCACAGTGGAATATTACTCAGCCATAAAGAAGAATGAAATGATGGCATTTGAAGGTCAATGGGTGGAGCTGGAGAGGACTGTGCTGCTTAAGTAAGCCAATTCCAAAAGCCAAAGGCTGAGTGTCCTCTCTGACATGCAGATGCTGACTCACAATAGGGGAGAAGAGAATAGAATTTCATTGGATGAGACAAAGGGAAGGGAGGGGAGGGACTGGGGGATGCAGGAAAATAAATGGACGTCACTTTCCCATGTTCACATAGGAACACAACCAGGGACACCCCACAGCAGGGCCAGTCACAGGAATGAAAATCACACCCCGTGTAGGTGACATGGCAGGATGCATACTGCTGTCATGGGGAGCTAAGAAGAACCAATTCAGAGACAAATGTGTGTTCCCACCTATGCCAAGGGACAAGGTGCAATGTCATTCAGTGTCCTCATTGAAGATGAAATGGGCTCTGCTGGCCTCTGGGAGCCAGTGTGAGGAAATTGACACTCAGGTCACCAGAGCGGCCCCACCTCCTCAGGCCTTTGCTCCTCACAGGAATGTCGAGCCTCAGAGGCCCGTGGAGACCCTGCCCATCAGGGACACGGCAGCTGCGGCCTTCAGTCCCCCTGCTGTCTCCTCCTAGGGGCAACATGCACTCCCTTCGTCCCATCCTGACTTGTGACATCATGGGAGGGGACAGACCCGGGCAGCAGGGACAGCTGGCAGCACCTACCTGATAACACAGTGGCCTCGATTGGAGGCAAAAATCACGATGGGGGCGATGGAAGATTCCAGAGCTCGGTGCAGGGAGGTGAAGTCCTTGATGTCCAGCATGTGCACCTCATCCACAAACAGCACGCTGGGGACCCTCTGAGCCACGCCCTGGTCAATGTACTTGTTCACCACCTTGTTGACCTCGCCTTGGACAGGGTCCCAGCCAGTGGGGAAATGTCACCTGCTCTCTTCTCCACACCTAAATTCAATCAAGACCCAACCCTGCAGCCTGGTTCTCCTACTGGCTCTCTGACCCCAGGCTGGGTACTGGACCCATTCCAGGTTTGGTGTCATCATTTGAAAACAAGAATCGTGCCAGCTGTGGTGGCACACACCTATAACCCCAGCAGCCTGGGAGTTTGAGGCAGGAGGATCACAAATTGGAGACCAGCCTCAGCAACTTAGTAAGGCCCTGAGCAACTCAGTTGAGACCCTGTCTCTGAATAAAATACAGAATAGGGCTGGGGACAGGGCTCAGGGTCAAGAGCCTGTGAGTTGAATCCCTGTACCCTCATCTAAAAAAAATAAAACAGGCATGATCGCCCCCAAATGCCACAAAACGCCTTTTGTGGAGCTGTGTGGGGCATAATGACCAGGAGCTGCCCCATCAAGCCCTGACCCTGATGCCAAGACACCTCATTTGGGAGCTCCAGGGAGATGTGTTTTCAAATGTGAATTCCCCTCTTCTGCACTCAGTCAAGGAGCTCTTTTGGGGGCCGTGCATGACAATGCTTAGGTTAATGAGCTTTCCATCAAGTGCAGTTAGAATCCTCTCCCCAGGAAACCTGAGCAAGGAGGGTGAGAGCAGGCCCAGCCTCGGCCCCAGAAGCATCAGCCCTTACAGAACAGCAGACCCACCTCAGGTCTCAGCCCTCACCTTCCAAACCAGCGTCCCCTGTCATCAGGATGGAGCTGTTCCCAAAGAACCGGGATCTGAGGCCTGTCCTCTCCCAGAGCCATGATGTGGGGCTGTCAAAACCGAGTTCAGTGACAGATCTGCTCTTGGCCACTCATGGAGGAAGCTTAGGCTGCTGCGAGGCCTCAAGGCAACACTGGATTCATGTTGAACTTACGTTTTCAGGGAGTAAAGTGGTAATGGGCCCAAGACGGACATAAAATTGGGGAAGAGCCGGGCGCAGTGGTACACACCTGTCATCCCAGGAGCCGGGGAGGCTGAGGCAGGAGGATCATAAGTTGGAGGCGAGCCTCAGCAACCTAGCAAGGGCCTAAGAAACTCAGCCAGGCCCTGTCTCCAAATAAAAAATAAAAATGCTGGGACGGGACTCAGTGGTCGAGAACCCTGAGTTCAATCACTGGCATCAAAAAATAAAAAATTAAAAAAAAAAAATAAGTCCACAAAGGAGCAAGGGAGACCCACTGCCTGGTGTCAAAGTCGGCACCTTTCTGGGGCCTCAAAGGAAGCAGATGCTGACCTCAGCGGGTCCAGAGCACACAGTTTGGCCACAGCTTCCTACGGGAGTGAAGACTCAGAGCCGTGCAGTGGGGGGGGGGGGGGGGCTCTCAGAGCCGGGAGCACGTCAGAGGCAGGGCCTCAACTCGGCTCTGGGCTCAAGCTTCACCATGCATCTTCCCTGTGATCTCTGTCTTCTTTGGCTTCATCAACTGGCCCATCATGGACAGGATGTCTAGTCTCCCCTGTAGGAGAGAGGACTTTCTAAGGCAGCTACCAAAGCCCATCCTCCTGCCTCCTGAGGGTCCCTGATGTCACTCAACTTGGAAGCCTGAGGTGGACAGGCCCAGCACAGCTCCCCTGGGAACGATGAGGGGCTCCTGAACTCAGAGGGATCCCCTCGAGGTTTCCCCTGACCTGCAAGAATCAAGCTGAGTCATGTGTGGTGGCATGTGTCTTTAAAAATCCTGGCGATTTGGGAGGCTGAGACAGAAGGACCACAAGTTGGAGGCCAGCCTCAGAAACTTAGTGAGGTCCTGAGCAACTCAGGAAGACCCTGTCTCTAAATAAAATATAAAAAGGGCTGTAGATGGGGCTCCATGTGTAAGCACCCTGAGGTTTAAGCTTCAGTACAAAAAAAAAAAAAAAAAACCCTCCGGCCAGGTAGGAAGAAACTCCAATCCCAAGAGTCTCTGGCCTCTCCTGGGCAAAGTTCTGTGGGACAAAAAGAAAAACCAGATTCCCGGCAGAAAGCCCATTCCTGGTGGGGAGGAGGAGACCCCCTTTAGGATGAAGAGCAAACCTGACTCTCTGTCCAGCGGGGCCCAGAGTAGCGCCAGCTGGGAGCTGGAGGACTCGGGGCTTGAGCTCTGCAGAGGCTGGGGCCTCTGTGAGGCTGTCTGAAGCCCTGTGAAGGCTCCCGCCAGGAACCCCCAGCCCAAGGTGGAGAGCAGCTCCCAGCAGGCTGGCAGGCGGCCAGGGGCAGACCATGCCCAGAGATCAGCTGTGACAGCATCTGGACATTGGGACAGGGGACGAAGCTCATGTCGTGCTCATTGCTGAGCATCCCAGAAGGCCTCCAGGAGGACAGCATGGCCCTGAACACTGGTTCCCAGGGCCTTGGGAATGTGCTGGACCACAAGGCCTGTCCCTGGTGCCTGGTGATGGCCACGTCCAGGTCATGCAAAGTCCCATTCTAGATGACCTCCTTCTTCTTGTCCACGTCGCCCTTGGGCAGGGCATGTCCTCCTAGGCCTCCAGGGTGAACTCCGTAGCCAAGGAGTCGCACCTGCCTGCCTCTGCCAGCAGACCATGGGGCACCGGGACCACAGAGAGCTCAGTGACAGAAAGGTCTCCGCTGCCCACTGAGGGCCCCCAATGTCACCCTCCACCTGTGCCCCATGGCCTGGTGCAACACTGGGCTCCCAGACCCGCCCGGGCAACACCTGAAACTTTCTGGAAGATTTTCTCCCCTTTCTTTTCACTCCTGATAAAAGAGCATTCAGGGGACTCACTGGAGCCTAGAGCCCGGGCTATTCTAGGTGGTGATTTATGGGTGACACGAGGCCTTAGGCTCATCCATGAACCAGGGAGGTGCAGCCACCATGGGACGCAGCAGCAGATAGAGGAGGAGCCACCTGGTGCAGTCCCCTGGCTCAGGACTCAGGGAGGGACACCAGGGAGATAAAGGAAAATGGAAGACAATGCCTGGTGCAGCGGGAAGGGATGAAGGCTGTCTGGTCCCTGCCCCCCACAGGGTTTGGGTCTTGAGCACTCTGCCTGCTGAAGTCACCAGGAGAGGAAGACAGAGAAAAGCCAAGGTGACTTAGGTAAAGGGACAGCTGCTGAACTTCCCCCACCCACCTCCGCTGAGCAATGTGACTCCCTGGTCACCCAGGTCTCCCTCTGCAGACCATCAGGCATGGCGCGGTCCCCCGGGAGCATATCTTCACAGCCCTGCTGTTGGCCTCCATGTAGATGACGTCCCTGGCCTCAACTCGCTTCTTCTGCAGACTTTCAAAAATGCTGGGGTTCAGCTAATACCAAACCAAACCAGACATAAGGGGACTCAGACAACCATGATGCAAATTCCAGTTCCTTCTGACCCCGAGGGAAGAAACTTTTCTGTAAGAGACCTGAGGGGCCAGGCACAGGGGTGCACACCTGTCATCCCAGGGACTCGGGAGGCTGAGGCAGGAGGATCGCCAAGTTGGAGGCCCGCCTCAGCAACTTAGCAAGGGGAGACTCTCTCTGAAGACAATACAAAGCAAAATAAAAAGGGCAGGCTTCTGGCTCCCTGCTTAAGCACTACTGATTCAGTTCACAGGACTAAACATAAGAGAGAGACAGACAGACAGACAGACACCTGAGTTGCCAGCCACCCCAGGAGTGGATGGGTATGAAGGTTTGTGGCAGGGCACAAGAGCCTAGACTGGGGGCTTAGCACACCAGGAGGTGAACCTGAGGGTGACCATGTCTGCCTGTAGGAGACAAGAGAACATCACCATTACTCTTCCTTGCCTTGCCTTCAGGGGTTGCAAAGTGGTAGGAGCATTCTCACAGGGACCCGGCTGCTCTTAGAGGGTACATGTGTCGATGGCCACGCCCAACAGCATCCCCCAGGATCACCACTGCAGCTCCAGTCCTTGGGTTAGGGACACCAGAGCTTCCTGCTTAGCCACCTGAGGCTGCATTTGATGTGGCCCGTGATTCCAGCTCTCTGGGCCTTGGTCTCCTCCTCTATGTGACAGCACCCAGAAGCACCCGCAGAGGAGTCCAGCTCAGAAGAGAAATATAAGTTGGAATCCCCCCAAACTGTCTGGGTCAGGAGGCTGAGGAAGGAGGATCACCAAGGTGGAGGCCAGTGTAGACCACATAGCTAGTCCCTGGGGCTGGGGCACAGCTCAGTGGCAGAGCACTGGTTCACTATGGCCACAACTCTCGGTTTGAATCCCAGGACCAGAAGAAAGCAAATTCTAGCGTCTTCCATACTTGGGCTGTACACACACATCTTGGGGTGATGGTGCTAAACGGGGCCTTGCTCTTCCCTAGGGGTGTGCACTGGGCAAGGACAGCAGCCTCTACAGGACCCAGATGGCAGACAGGTCCTGAGGCTGAGCTTCCAGAGCAGCTGCTACAGATGGCCACCCTGTGGAAACACACCTGAACTCTGTCCCAGACAGAGTCTATAGTCAAAGGGGGGCAGCAGGGGACACAACACGGACTAACACCCAGTGTAGGGCTCCCTCGGCAGGAGGGGGCCCCCAAAAGGCCAATCCAGAAACAAAGTCAGTATGTGGTGGCCAAAGGCCAAGGGGGAAGGACAGCAGGTGGCCATTCATGGGAATTAGGTCCCTTGGAAGGTCATGACAATGTTCTAGAATTAAGATGGGGAGAGTAAACTACGTCATGCCTCAAAATCCTGTGGGCAACACACACTTAAAATGGGTGGATCATGTTCACAACTGCACCCCAACAGAGCTGCCAGGAGCTTAGCAGAGACCAGCCTCTCTGGCCTCCTTTGGGCATTTTGCAAACAGGACCAGGGGTGGGGAGTACCCAGGCCAAGATTCATAAGCCTCCTTCAAACTCAGACACTTCACAACTCCACACAACGCACCTGAGGTCGTTCTGTCCCAATATCTCATCCATGTGGGAAAACTGCCCAGAAGAACTTGGGTTTGGGGGAGGCTGGGGGTACCAGGGATTGGACTCAGGGGCCCTCCACCACCAAGCCCCATCCCCAGCCCTGTTTGGCATTTTAGAGTCAGGGTCTCACTGAGTTGCTTAGGGCTTCACTTTGGCTGAGGCTGGCTATGAACTCGCGATCCTCCTGCCTCAGCCTCCCAAGCTGCTGGGATCAGAGACAATTTTCCTCTTCTTCCATTAGGCTCTTTTCTTCAAGAAGCTGGACAAAGCAGACCAATGGATGGCTCAAATTTTCACTGTGTTCCTGTGTCCTCTCTCCTACAGGGAAGAGGACAATTTTTCTCTTTTCCTCTCAGGCACTTTTATATGGTTGATTTTCCAGATGAACTGGCTCAAGGTGTCATTCCTGAGAAGAGGCCACCTTCTCAGAACCTCATTAATCCAGGGTGGACAGGATGTGGGGAGGGATTAAAGAGAGAGAGAGAGAGAGAGAGAGAGAGAGAGAGAGAGAGAGAGAGAGGTTTGCAGAGCCAAGCTCCTGAGATGAAGGCCCCATTAGGAAACAGAAAAATAGCCCTTGGAAGAAGTGATATTTTCATGATCTCCATAAAGCAGTGACCGAGAAACCACCTCAGAGAATCAAAGAACCATCAAATTATAAAAGGGGGAAAGATGGAAAGATTCTATGGTGGATGGAGAGTGGTCTAGAGAAGAGAATCTGAGTCTCAGAGAGCTCAGAGGACTCTCAGGGGTCACCCAGTACCAGAGGACTCACAGTCACCCTGCCCCTCAGCCAGCACTGGATGCAGGATGACTGCAGAGCCCCTTTCTGAGCCTGAGGCCTTGATCTGGAAAACAGGGGAAATGAGATTTATGGCACCTGCGCACATGGACACACAGCTGTGAGGAACCACAGGTAAAATACCTCCTGAAGCCCGCAGCAGGGGACCTGGTTATGCAGCAGGGGACAGGTACAGAGCTAGTGTGGGTCAATCATAACAACAGTGGATGAGTAAAAACATTATGAAAAAGAAAGAAAAAAGAAAACAAAATTATGTCCACTTTGACTTTATGGGGAGGTGAGGGGGCAGTATTAGGAATTGAAACCAGGGGTGACTTACACCTGAGCCCCATCCCCATCCCCATTTTTTATTTAGACACAGGCTCTTCCTGAGCTGCTCAGGACCCTGACTAAGTTGATGAGGCTGGCCTCAACCTTGTGATCCTACTGCCTCAGCATCCTGAGCGGCTGGGATGACAGGAGTGCTCCACTGTGCCTGGCTGGCCAATGGTCATCATGCGGGGGATGAGATGGCAGAAGCAATTTGTTGACTTAACCACACAACTCCCAGGAGCAATGAGAAAAGAAAGAACTACTTGGACCTATGTCCAAGCCCTCTACAATGTGTCCCTTTATACTACACGGTGTTATCCTGAGTGTCCCATATGGCATCAACAGTGCAGAGACCAAGGAAAGAGGGACACAGAGGTCACACCACCTGCCTGGTGCCGCAGTGCCGAGGGCAGGGCTCAGGATGAACTCCCCTTGAGCTTTTTGGTGCCCTTGGCTGTCTTGAGCCCTATGATCACATGGCTGATGGTCTTGCTGTAGCCACCCATGGGGTTCTCGGTCTCACATGGCATGAGCTCGGTCACCCCCCCCATGGACCTCCTTGGCCTCTTTTATCCACAGCCCTGGGACGGATGGCCGATGGGGACACAGTGAGAAGCAGGACCATCCTTCTCTTCACATCCATCCCCTCCCCACCAACAACCTTCTTACCTCAACCTGCCACAGCACAAGAACTGACAAGTCACCTTACAGTACAACACGGAGCCACCATCATGGGTGGAGAGCAACACTACAGGGAGCGGTGGCCCACACCTGTCATCCCAGCTCGGGAGGCTGAGGCAGGAGGATGGTGAGCTGGAGGCCAGCTTCAGCAACCCAGTGAGTCCCTGATCAACTCAGTGAAACCCTGTCTCCAAATAAATTCAAAACAGGGCTGGGAGGTGGCTCTGTGGTTAGGTGCCCCGGGTTCAATCCCTGGTTCCCCTCCTCAAAAAAAAAAAAAAAAAAAAGAAGAAGAAGAGATGAGGCTCGCTGCTCTCCTCACAAATGGGAAGGCCACAGAGGACTTCTTCTGGCAGGTGGCCATCGGGCTCTCTGTGAGCTGATATAGAAGTGTCCCAAAGGCAGAGACACATGGCCACAGGATCCGACATTCAGGCCACTTCCCACTGTTCAAGGGGGGGGGGGCATTATCTTATCACACCATCCCTTGCCTTCTCTTCTCCAGAAACTTAACCAGGACAAGGACACTCAAGACAGGAAGCTAAAGGCCAGCTATCCTCTGCCTGTGATCCACCTGAGAGCCTCTAAATGGGCCTTTTGGAAAACACCCAAAAGAGAAGCCACATTCTGTGTTTGATGAACCAAATTCCCAGCTCCTGAACCCCAAGACAAACTTCCCAAACAAAGCCCAGAGCAGCTACACACACCTCGAGTCCCCGCAGCTCTGAAGGCTGAGGCTGGAGGATCATGGGTTAGAGGCCAGCCTCCACAACACTGAGGCCCTGAGCAACTCAGAGAGACTCTGTCTCTAAATAAAATGCAAAATAGGGCTGTGGATGGGGCTCAGGGGTTGAGGGCCCCTAGGTTCAATCCCTGGTACAAAAAAAAAAAAAATTCCCAGACAACATGAAGGTATCAGAAGTCTCTGTCAAGCTTGGAAAATTCTGGGCTTTTAAGCCTACTTTGATATTTTTTATAGAACCTTTTCTATTCAGCAAAGAGGAAATTCCTCCAAATGGAATGCCTGCCCATACTCACTGTCATGGGACAGTGATATGAAATTTTTCCAGGAGGGGAAGAAAGGCATCCCCGTCTCTCAGCCATTCATATTTGTCCAGAAGTTTCTCGGTGGTGACAAGTAGACAGAGGAAGGCCCAATGGACCATGGGCCCAGTTGGTGGCCAGGAGAGGGGCTGAAGGCACTGTCTCTGGCCATGACAGCACAAAGGACACGGGTTTCATCTGCTGGCTCCGGTTTCTAAGTCCCTGACAGGGACCTTTATCATGTCAAGGGAGTGGCACAGAGGGGACAGATGACCCTCTCTCCCTCCCTCTGCAGCTTCACAGGAAGTCAAAGGTGCAGGGACAGAAGGCTCCTGTCTTAGGGGAGGCCACAGCTTGCCCTTTCATTGTGTGGCAAAATCTAGAAGTTTCTCCTCACCTCCTGCCATCAAAAGCCCCTGCTGTGTCTCCCACCCCCCACCCCAGGAGTGACTCCCATCAAATGTGCCTGGTGACCTCTACTTGTTCAAATTTTAAAGCATTTCAGTTCCTGCTGAGCCATTGAAACACAAGCAACTGTGTGAAGACCAGTTTTATCAGGTTTTTGTCTCACAAAAATGGGTTTTTTAACAAAAATTTTAAGTTGTAGATGGACACAATTCCTTTATTTTTTTTTATTTTTTATTTTTATGTGGTGCTGAGGATGGAATCCAGGGCCCCACACATGCTAAGTGGGTCTCTACCGCTGAGCCCCTGCCCCAGCCCAGAAAAATGGTGTTTTTAAAATTTAAGTTCTTAAAAATATTAATATTCAGGTATTTGAAAGGTTGTGATATCTTACTGGTCACATTTTTGGGGGGTTCTTTTTGGTACCAGGAATGGAATTAAGGGGCCCTCAACCCCTGACCCCCAGCCCCAGCCCCTTTTATATTTTATTTAAAGTCAAGGTCTCACTGAGTTGCTCAGGGTCTGGCTAAGTTGCTGAGGCTAGCCTCCAACTTACTATCCTCCTGCCTCAGCCTCCTGAGCTGTTGCAATATGGTTCACATGTTTAATTAATGAGTTAAATAAAATCACTGGCACATGTTTAATTAAGGAAAAGTAAGCCTGGCACCGCAGCACACATCTGTAGCCATAGTTACTCAGCATACTGAGGCAAGAGGATGGTTTGAACCTAGGAGTTTCAGGACTGCCTGGGAAACATAGTGAGACCCTGAAAAATAGGAAATGAAAAGGGAAAAGAGAAGGAGAAATGAGGAAAAAACAATAGAGAGAAAAATTTTAAATGTAAAACCCAGGTGTGGTTGTGCACATGCATAATCCCAGCACCTCAGGATGCTGAGGAAGGAGGATCGAGATTTGGAGGCCAGCCTTGGCAACTCAGAAAGACCTTGTCTCTACATAAAATATAAAAAGGGCTGGGGACGAAACTCAGGGTTGAAGTGACCCTGGGTTCAATCCATGGTAGCAAAAAATAAAAATAAAAAGCCTAAGTTCAATGTGACACAAAGCTTAGCTTCTGAACACAGTTCAGAATTAGAACTCTTCAGTTCAGCATTAGTGTCACAGAGGGGCTGGGGGTGGCTCAGTGGCCATGGTCCCGAGAGAGAGAGAGAGAGACCCATAGTTTAGTGCTTACATTGACCTGCTTGGGAAGATCAAGAGGCAGAGCCAGTCCCTCAGAGAGGCACCGCAGGAAGACACATTGCCAGCCACCAGAAAATCAGATGGCTGTGGGGGGTGAAACAGGGTCCCATGATATCTCCCCACTTCCAAATGCTGCACCCTCCCACTGCATTTTCTTTCCTTCAGCATTAAATCAAAAGCTCCCCAAGTAGACTTCTTAGTCTATTTATTTATTTATTATTTATTTCGGTACCAGGGATGGAACCCAGGGGCCCTCAACCACTGAGCCCTGTCCCCAGCCCTTTTTATATTTTAGTTAGAGACAGAGTCTCACTGAGTTGCTCAGGGCATCACTAAGTTGCTGAGGCTGGCCTCCAACTTGTGATCCTCCTACCTCAGCCTCCCAAGCTTCTGGGATGGCTGGCTGCTCTTGCCTGTCTTGTCAACAGCACCAAAAGAACACAAGCATTCCAATCAACACATCACAGAAGAATTTTTAAGATGAAACATTTCAAAGCACTGGAAAACCAACAGCCATCTGTCACTCCAACGTGACACTCACCGAGAGCCCTGCAAAAGTTCTCCATCAGTACCTCTGTCTTCTTGATCTCCATAGAGTAAACTTTGCTCCCCACCATGGTGCAGAAAGGCACCTTTCTCCCAAGCTCCTGAGCAATCGCCAGGGCCAGGGCTGTCTACAGAGGCAAGAAAGGAAAGATTTTTATTTTATAGTCTTGAAAACATAATTCAAAGCCATCTATAAAAAATTTATTCAAGAGGCTGAACATGGTGTCACGTACTTTTTATCCCTAAGACTCAGGAGGCTGAGGCAGGAGGATGGGAAGATGGAGGCCATTCTCAGCCACTTAGCAAGGCCCTGAGCTACTCAGTGAGATGTGTCTCTAAATAAAATATAAAAGGGTTGGGGATGGGGCTCAGTGGTTAAGCACCCCTGGGTTCAATCCCTGGGTTCAAAAAAAAGAAAAAAACAACAACACAAACAAATCAGGAAGGATTTATCACATGACCTTCATTTTATGTTAAAAGGCCAGGAAATAGTGGATAATATGTGAGGCCAAATCTGGAAGCAGTGTGTTGGTCTGCAAGCTCCCCTGGACCGTGCCCTGTGGTCAACTATAAATTGACACTCAGTAACCTAACTTAGGTTGGCAGATGCTAAAGAGAACCAGGTGGAACAGACATCTTGTCAAATACCAAGTTATGGAAAGCAAATGCTCTCAAGTGGGCCCAGGACTGGGAAATGCCATGGCCTCTGAGTGCCACTTCATCCTCCCTCATTTCTGAAACAAGAATGAGGTCAGACCCCAGGTGTGCAGGCCACGCAGAGCCTCCTGAGTTGCTGAGGGCGTCACTAAGTTTCTGAGGCTGGCCTCCAACATTTGATCCTCCTGCCTCAGACTCCGAACATGCTGGGACAAGGCCAACTTGAGCTGCTGCTTCAAAGATGGCCCAGGGAAGGCTCCTCTTAGATTTTCTTTTCAATGCCAACCTGGGGGATGATCACCGATCACTGTGGGGCAAAATCCATTAGCCCATGGGGCAGAGGCTGGTTCTAGTTCTGATATCCCCCCTGTTTTCCAATGTGGTCTTGAGCACACAATAGTGCTAATGCTGGATGGCCTCATCTGATGAACTAAAATACAGTTTAGATTACAAGGAGCCAATGAGCTGCCCACAGGATGGTTTGGTTGGGACCATGTAGTCTTAAAAGTGCCTTTAAACTTGCATTTTTTGTGGGGGGATTGAACCCAGGGGCCTTCAGCCTATGAGCCCCATCCTCAGCCCTATTGGGTATTTTATTTAGAGACATGATCTCCCTGAGTTACTGGGGGCCTCGCTTTTGCTGAGGCTGGCCTCAAACTTGCTATCCTCCTGCCTCAGCCTCCCGAGCCAGCTACTGGGATTGAAGGCATGTGCCACTGTGCCCAGCTCTTGCCATTTTTTGAACCTTAGGAACTTTCATGTAGAAATCCAGCTATTTGGCTTCTTTTGAGAAACCAGGTCTGGACCCAGTGGCCCTCTTTTAGTGACAGGGCACCACATTTTTGGGCTTAGCCAGTCCCTTTGCTTGCCTTGCATCCCAAATGCTTAGGCACCTGAGTGGGCAAGCCCAAAGCATGTGTTCTAATAGCACATGGAAAATGTCTAGAATAGAACACAGAGGGATGTGATTCCAACACCACAAGGCCCAGGGGAGGCCACAGGCTGCTCTGCCCACCTGTTTTATTTTGCTGGTTCTGGGAATGGAACCCAGAGCCTTGTATGTGCCAGGCAGCTGCTCCACCACTGAGCCCCAGGCCCAGCATTTTCATTTAAAGACAGGGTCTCACTGAGCCTCTGAGGCTGGACTCCACCTTGAGATCCTCCTGCTTCAGCCTCCCAAGTTTCTGGGTTTACAGGTGTGAGCCATAGTGCCTGGTTTTCATGTCCACCTTCTACCCAAAATGTCTCTTCCCTGTTCTTTCACAGCCCCCAACTCCCCATTCTCAGTTTCCAGTGTCAAAATAGTGACCATGTCCCACTGAACAGCGTCCCTGCCTCCCTCCACGTAATACTGAAGGGGTGATCATTACCCTTCCATTCAAATAGGATCAATACTTGGTTAATAATGGTTCCATGTCTGTCCATCTTTCTCCAATTAAAAGCTCATGGAAGGGGCTGGGCTGGGGCTCAGTGGTGGAGCACTCACCTAGCATGTGCACAGCCCTGGGTTTCATCCTCAGTGCCACATAATAGTAAATAAACAAAACAAAGGTATTGTGTCCAACTACAACTAAAAAATATGATATTATTAAAAAAAAAACTCATGGAAGAAAAGCCACATACACCTACCCTTTCCTATGGAGCTCTATAAATCTCACTGGTCTTTGCATAGGGTGTCATCTTGAAAGTCTAACTTGTATTTTTTTTAATATTTTAATATTATCAGGCCTCCCAGCTAATCAATCAATACCCACCAAGATGCAACCCAGACTTTTATGGTGTTTACTTTTGAACAGGGTTGCATTATTTATATTTATTTTTTTTTCTTCAAAACAAGTTTAATTTTGTTCCAGCCCTAAATTAGGGGAAGAACTTATTTCTTAAAAAAAGTGCTCAAAAATCAGGCCATTATAAAGTTAAGCACCCCTCCCCTTAGCAAAAAATATTGAACTGATATAGGTGACTGAACTGATATAACTGATTTAGGTGTAGATGGACACAACACAATGCCTTTATCTTTATATGGTTCTGAGGATCGAACCGGGTACCACCCGTGCTAGGTGAGTGCTCTACCACTGAGCCACAATCCCAGCCCATTAACTTGTATTTTATGGATTAAGAAACTGAGAGCTGGGTGTGGGGGTACACGTCTGTCATCCCAGCAGCTTGGGATGCTGAGCTGGGAGGATGGCTAGTTGGAGGCCAGCCTCAGCAACTTAGCAAGGCCCTTAGCAACTCAGCAAGACACTGTCTCTAAATAAAATACAAAAATGGCTGAGGACGGGGCTCAGGGGTTAAGCACCCTTGGGTTTGATCCCTGGTAGCCAAAAAAAAAAAAAAAAAAAAAAAGGATTTCTCAGTCTTTCCTCTGTTTTTGGGGGACAGCCTTGTAGTGCAATTTGCTTAGCAGCATCATTGGCCTCTAACACTAGATGCCACGAGTCCCCCCACCACGTTTTGAAAACCACAAGAGATGATTCTCCAGATACTGGCAAATATCTCCTGGGGGGCAAAACCGGTCCAGGTTGAAAATCACTGCAGAGCTAATCTCACCTAGCTGGACTTCCAGAAAGAGCACACAGAGAACAGGAACAGCCCACAGCTCAGGGGTTCAGAGCTGGCAACTGTCCACACCAACGACACCAAACATTGAGACTCAGAAAGCCCTGTGGCCATCAAGAAAGGGA